>NC_088170.1:600000-810000 GCF_028769735.1 Zonotrichia leucophrys gambelii
GGTTTCTGACAGTAATTCTGTTTTCTGACAGTAAGTTCTGTCACCTGGGAGAAATGCCCCACCTTGCCACCTTTTCAGTGCTTCCAAGGCACCTTTGGGTTCATCCTGACACCAAAGTATTGTTGTGAATGTTTCTGTGCAAAGGGTGCAAACAGGACCATAAAATGCTCTGAAACTGCCCAAAATGGTTTTCAGGTTGAGAATGCAGCTAAAGTAATTAATTCTAAGTAATTTTCTAAAATAATATCCATATTGTTTCTAAATACTCTCTAAATTTATTCTAAGCATGGTTCTCACTCCTGTGTAGACTGAAGTAATGCAGCTTTTGGAGAGTGAGCCTATCCACGAAAGATTTCTTTAGTGCATTTTCCTGAAAAAATCAAGAAATGGGTGGCAAGAGCACGGCTGATGCCATTACACTTTAAAAAGTGTATTTTTTGTCACTGGAAGTTATTCAGAGACATCTGTCTAAAGGCAGCTGCTAAACCTCTCTCTTTACCCCCTGTTGATTTTCCATAATATATCCAAACACCAGTAACTAATAGTTTTGATGTATAAATTGCAGCAGTACTTTTCCTCTTCCAAAACCCCAGATTCCCACACTGCAACAGGGAGAACAGTCCCAGTTAGGAAAGCACTGCACTTAGGAGATGATGGCCAGCTCCATGACCTCATCTTTGATACAATGCTGAGGGTACCCTTTCTAACAAACCCCTACGGTTTCAAGATGCATTTTTCACTCAGTATCTCTCTGACAAATGGAATATCATTAATTAAAAAAAAAACAACACAGAGATTTCAGTGTGTAGGCGACGGGGAAGAAACAGGGGTTATTTAATATCATGTAGTGGGCAGAAATTCAAAACCCATTCAGCTGCTGAATAGTGCCATGCTATAAACAAACAAGAAAGTCTTATCAAAGTCATCCACTTAAAATCATACCATCCAGAAAGAGAGAGAAAAAATAGACTTAAAGGACTAAAAAAAAAGTGTCTGCACTAAAAGTCATTACCTCCTCTTGCCTTCTTTAAACAGGGATACAGTTAATAAAACTGTATACAAACTAATGAACTACGGGGAAAAAACATCCTTCATGGTTTGATCATTAGGCTCTTGCAGAACTGGGTCTGCTCATAAAACCTTGGACCAAAATGGACTGACTAAACCGTGTGAATGACCCTTCTTCTTCCCCCAATATATTATTATTATTATTATTATTATTATTATTATTATTATTATTATTATTAATTTTATTTTTATTATTTTATTGCTATTTATTACTATTATTATTATATCCGATACATGTCTTAGGGTAAGTGTGGTCTCCAGTGTCAGCATTTTCAGGGCACAAGGAGTTACAACAACTCAGTGTCATTCTTTTCTAAAGACAATATACTACCATTATTATTATTATCATCATCACTGTTACTGCTGTATACTGAGTTTCATTGCTTTCTGTAGGATCTTAGAAATCCCTGCTGGATGAACAAATGGCCAGGACACCTCTGAGCACATGTTATCAGAAATGCTTACAGCAAACACAGCTTTAGTGCTGGACAGGCTCTAATGACTGCACAATAAAGAGCTTTTTCAGCCCCTCAGCTGCTCACACTCCTTTCTGACTGTCCCTGCTGCCAGTGGAACTTGTTCCTCAGGTTTGCCATCAAAAGTTAGGTTCCAAAAGCAAAACAGACTCAAGTTGCAGAACAAATACAATTTCAGCAGAAACGTCACCACTCTCCCATTCACGTCCTGATGCTTTTTGTAGCCCTGTTACCAAAATCCTCATCAAAAAATTCTATTCACAAGGATTTTGTTTGGGAACATTTCTTGAATAGGGCTGAAGACAGTCTCTAATTTTGTGCCTACAATCCAGTGACAGCAATACAGCTAAAGCACAATTAGCTGTAGGTAGAGTGATAAAATTTAGACATCTCATCATCTGATTTCTGTGTACAGCCAGGTAAGCAGCCAGCCAAATCCTGCAGCTTTTTACTCCAATGAATTGCAGCTACAAATATTTTGATTGCCCAAAACATTGTATATTTTTCTCCTTTGCTGTCACCTTCAGTTCTCCCTTGCCTTCTTCCACCCCTTTTTATTATTAAAAATATGAGAAAAACCACAAAAAAAAAAAGAAAATAAAAAGAAAAAACAAAGGAGAGTATATGCAATTGTTTTCTTGGCACTTGTAGATACGGACCATGCAGTGGAGAAGGAAACTGCCCACCTCACAAGGGCACCTATCAGCATGAGTCAGTTTTTAATTTTCCTGGCTCTAATCCTAAAATAAAATATTAATAAATAATAAACAGAATACAATAAATAATAATAAATAATAAAAAATAATAAAAATTAATAAATAATGAATAATGACTAATGAATAATTAACACTAATAAATGTAATAAATAACAAGCACCTGTGCTTGGCTGGGCGTGGCCCAGGTGTGGCAGGGCGTGGCAGCCCCACCTGGCACCCGGAGCAGCCCTGGCAGGTGTGCAAAGGGAAACCAGCAGCTTTCACAGGCACAGCCCATGCATAATGCATGGAAAGCAGGATCTCAGCAGAGGGGGAAAGCACAGAACAATGAGCATCAATAATCTCTGGGTATTTTCTTCCTAGTCTGAAGTACTTCTTGAATGCACACTCTTTTTTTTCTGCCTTTAAATACACACATACCATACTCCTAGATCAATTTTTCAGCCACTGTAGGTATTAGAGGACAATTTACATGTGATTTGCATTTTTTTCCCTCCGACTGTGGTTTTGGTAAGTCTTCCAAACCTAATGACTGTTCTTTTGGCCAGCAGCATAAATGCTGTAATCACACAATTATTGTGCTGGGAACAGTTTAATTCAGCATTTTGTTCTCAACCACAGAACAATTACTCAACAATTTTGGTTAACCATACCAGCTCGCTGCCTGGAGAGGAAGCAGAATATTCACAGAATCCATTGTCCTCCACAAAGGCAGGGAGCAGATCCTTATCTGTTATCACTGCCCAGCATCTCTTTGCTCTTCGGGGTGCTCTCACACACTCCCCATGAATGAAAATAAACTTTTAGCACACTCATCTTTAGCTGTTGAGTGTTTAATTGTGCATTTGCACACCCAGGGAAAGGGGATGTGTCTGGGACAGAAGGATGCCAGGGAGCAATGTAAAAATCTCTGAAATTATTACAGGGATATTATCCATCTCTTCTAAGCATAAACCCTGGGCACTCAGGCTTTAAGGTCTGCTCTAAGCCATCCACTTCTCTTTAGTAATAAAAGGAATTTTCTGATCAATTGATTTATTCCCTGGAAAGACCAACACCTCCCAGGCTTTGTGTGCTGGACCTGACTCCCAATAAAGGGAGCAGAAGTTCTGAGACCTCAGCAGGAAAGGATTTAAGCTAGCAAGCCAAGTGATCAGGATCCTAACAAATTTTCCGCTCCAAATTTCAATTCTCGAAGCATTTTACCCAAGCAAATAAAAATATTTTAGTAATTCCATTTCCACTCTTGTTTTTTGTTTTGTCTTGCCAGTCACTGGGAATATTTTCATTCAGAGCTGTGAATCTGAAAAGTACAACTCTGGCAGTGCTGCTGAACAAGTGAAATTAAACTAATTAAACAAAACTGACTCAATAAACTTAATTTGACAGTTAGATCAGAAAGGAAACCAGCAGTAAACACAATGAAAACATCAAGTAATAAATGATTTTTTAAAGCCTTTAGCTTTTAAGAAATATTCAGCTCAGAAAAGGGACTTTGTAATAATCATAATTTTTTTAAGGGCAAAATTTGACCCGTAGGAACTTTGTGTTGAGTCCTTGCTCTGCTGAAGTCAATACAAATTGATCCCAATGGCACTCAGCAGAAACAATGAAAAAAATCATTAATTTTAATATATATACAATAATTTACTGTAATTTAACTTTTTTTTAAAAAGGACAAGGCATCTATGGAGGAGAACACAGGTTCAAATATCCTCACCAGCAGGACACTAAGCTATTATTATTATTATTATTATTATTATTATTACCTATTTTTTTCCTGTATCTATGACATGAGCAGTACATCTTGCTTTGTGCATGTACTGTGCATGGACATCATCCACAAAGTGCCAGCTGCCCTCCTGCAGCCAAACACTTTTTAATGAAACAATCACGGAGCTCCCTGGCACCTAAAGGAGTGGTTAAACTGCTGCCTTACCCAGTGCCCTTGAAACCTGTAATGTTTACACAAGCACATTAGCAACACTTGAGTATCTCATAAAAAATCAGTAAGTAAAGATACGTCTGAGCTGTGGTAAGGCACATGAAAAACTATCCCAAGTGTTTGGGTTCAATACCTCTCTCCAAAAAGAAAGGGACTATTTTAGCAGTTTGAGCCTGAAATATTTAGCCAGCAGCGAGTTTGTTCATTAAACTGTGACCCACTCTGAACACACTGGGTCCCTTTAAGACTAAAAGTCAGAGCTGTGTGCTCTGAGCCCTTTCATCAGCATGACTCACTCATTCATGGGCAGCCTGGATTGTATGGCTGGCTTATGGCAGCACTCTAAATTAGTACTCACACAATGGAGAGCTTATACAATTGCAGCAGTCCATATCCAGTAAAACTGCCTTGCTGCCCTGAATAATGGGCCCTGCTAAGTCTCTAACAGTTCTGTAAGAGCCTCCAAACAGCTGCACACAACACATGACCTGTGCCATCCTCACAATGCCTGCTAACCATGAAAGCAAGCTTTGGGAACTATTTCCTCCTCTCCCTCCCCACTGGACAGCATCAATCCCTTTGCTTTTTTGAGAACAAGGGGATTTTATTTTCCCCCTCCTCTTTTCCTTACTTTGTGGTTTTTTTCCCCCTTTTCCTTTCCAATCAGCTCTCTGCTGATCATCCTTCACACTTTAGCCTCTGCCCCAGCATACTTTGGACAATGGTGCTGATTCCATCTGTGCTCCCCATTAAAGCCCTGGTAATCCTGCTTGGAACAGCTGGGCGCTGTCTGTGAGCACACACACCCCTTCTCTGGGACCCTCTGGCTGCAGTTCTGCTCAGCCTGTGCTCGTTCCACGGTCCTGCTGCAGATGCCTGTCCTGGGGTCCCCCAGGGCTGCAGGGCACAGTGTCCTGGTGCAGCAAATTGAGCAATGTGCCCAGACACAGGGTGAAAGCATGTGCCTGCTCAGCCCTGTGCCCAGCAGCACCTGCAGACAAATGACAATGCTGGTGACAAGCTTCCAACTCCCATCATGCCACTCCCATGAAGAAGCATCTTCAGCTCATCAAGTGGTTTCAATATTTATTTTACAGCCAGAAGTGCTGCAGTGCCTGAAGTTTAGCTTAGGAGCCTTTCCCCAAGAGCTGCAGTGATGGATTTGGCTCTGTCCTGGAACAGCAGCTGGTCAAGAGAAGGATCTGACAATGTCCTGAAATGACTGAATGCTGAGCACACCCACAGGCTGGGCTGGCTGTGCACCTTGATTTTCCCAGGGATTTAACCTGCCTCAGCTTCAGCCACTGGGTTAAGTCTCCAAGACATTTCAGTATGCAGCCAGAAAAATGTGAGAATAACCAAATAATCTTTACAAGAAGTCTCTGCTGATATTCTATTAAAGTTCCCAGTGAGCCCTCCAGCCTGGAGTGCACCTAATGCACTGCAGCGTGTGCATGTCTGCCTGCCTGTACCCACACAGACACATAAACACACGCGTTGCTGCAGGAGAAGTGTGTGCACACGTCTCACACATCACACAGGAGACGAGAGCAGCTCTCTCTGAGCCTCCTCGCTGCTATTTACTCCCAAATGTAAATGTGTGTGTACGTGCACACGCACTGCTATTTGCACACACGTTTACCCACACCGTTCCCACGGAGCAGATGCCCCGCGCACAGGGTCCAGAGGCACATGCAGAGCAGGCATGCAGCACAGCACAGCAGAGATGTGCTGCTGCCAGGGCAGAAGCCAGCCCAGAACATTGAGCACATCCAGCTGACAGCTCCACTGGCACAGCACTGAGCAGGGATGCCACCCTGCAGCCCCCAGTGTCCTGCAAGTGCATTTTCTCTGCAGCCCAGTGACACACACAAAGCCTTTTCCTTCCCAGCTTCTCAGTAAAGATACCCACACCCAGTCCTAGGTCAGAGACACTTTGGAGCTTTTCTGTCTTGCAACCCATAGGAGGCAAAATGGAAGTGTTTCCATGAAGTACCCTGCCAGAAAGATGGAGGTGGCAGTGACGGGACAGGGGGAATGGCTTCACATCGACAGAGAGTAGGTTTAGATGGGGTATCAGAAAGAAATTCCTTCCTGTGAGGCTGGTGAGCACTGGCACAGGGTGCCCAGAGCAGCTGTGGCTGCCCCTGGATCCCTGGCAGTGCCCAGGGCCAGGCTGGATGGGCTCTGAGCACCCTGGGACAGTGGAAGGTGCCACGGCAGGAACCAGATGATCTTTAGGGTCACTTCCAACCCAGACTAATTCTACGATTATTAAAAGAAAATAGACTTTTCAGAGCTTCCTGATGTGGCCCATACCATGTGCATGCAGCTTTGAGGCAGCTCCACACATTAGACTCCCATCAAAACATTATTTACAAAA
The DNA here is from genome assembly GCF_028769735.1 of Zonotrichia leucophrys gambelii. Classification (NCBI taxonomy): domain Eukaryota; kingdom Metazoa; phylum Chordata; class Aves; order Passeriformes; family Passerellidae; genus Zonotrichia; species Zonotrichia leucophrys. The sequence goes on from NC_088170.1 coordinate 606,589, forward strand.
AAAGCTGATCCATGTAAGCTATCTAAGTTATTCTGACTATGGCACAAAAAAGTTTAACAGTAGAAGGACTCAAAAATGTACCCCAATAACTCTCCTAAACCAATGCAAAACCTATTTTAAACAGAAGTTAAAAACAAGCTCCTTTCATACAATATAAGGCAGCATAAAGGTTTCACTGCTATCAGCTAGAGATAGCAAGCAAAACCCACCAGGGGCAGGTAACACATCCCTCTAAGCCAGCCCATAACCCTCCCCAGTGCACCAGTGCAGCTCCCTGCTCTCCCCATGCCTCATGCAGAACACACACAGCTGCCCACAGCTACAGGCAAGCCTGGCTTTGTGCTGCAAACCAGCAATTCAGAGGGCACGGCTCAGAGCACAGATAAATGCCCAGATTAAATACTTCTTGCCTATTCCTCCTATCTCTGGAGAGCCCATTCATCCTCCCAAGCATTTACAGGTGGTCAGCTGTCAGAAAACATACCTGCAGCTGAATTACAGGCAATTTGGCCAAGATCTTTTTGTGATACAGGACTTAGAAATGAGGTGTTAATCATATTTTCAAAATTCTTCTTCTAGGGCTCCTTCATGCCACGTCACTGTGTCCTAGAAACTTCAAATGAGGTTTATACAAAAGATCTTGGCAAGATCTAGCAGGAGGAAAGGCATGTTTGGGAAGGAACTCTCAGGTGCATTAGAAACACCAGAACAGTCCGTCAGGCTCCAGCAGATTTTAAAGAGTGCCAAGTATCCGAGGAGGAACTAAGTTTTTATTAAAAAAAAAGAAAAAGAAAAACAAGGAAAAAAGAAGAAAAAAAAAAGTGCTCTCTCTCAGTTTTCCTTGAGGAAACAGCTTTAAAGCAAACAAGTTCCTAAGAGTTCTGTCACAGCATTTTTGCTGGATGTCTTTTCTTAACTGCTATCACTTACCATTGCTGAAATACCATGCCTAATGTGGCAAAACTAACTTGGAGAGCAGTCCAGCTGCCCACAGAGCCTCTCCAGGCTCTTGTTCCCGTTGTCCTCAGAACCAGGATTCCCAGTCACAGCCCTGTAATATCCCAATAGCTTCCCAGCACAGGTTCTTCAGCCATGACCCACCCCAGCTCCTTGGATAAAGCAGCAATACTTTGTTGCTACAAAGCAAAACAGAGCTATATTTTGTACAGCTGTATTTTGTGGTGGAATAGCTACTTTCATAGTGTTTTAGGTCTGTCAAGAAGGCAGAAGGCCACCAAGGTGAAAGTCCAGCAGTGATACCAGGCTCTTTTAACACTCCTCTGAGGCACAAAGCTCCCAGTCCAGGTCTGCACAGTGAAATCAGGTCTGGCATTTAGGCCTGGCCTCCCATGAAAGGTCAGCTCCTGAGAAAGTTGTATCACAGCTTGAAGGGCTTGGATCAAACCTTCTCTAAACATAATGAGTCGTGTCTTTCATGTCAATAGGATCTGTGAAGTTCATCCATTATGGCTCAAGTAAAAGCCTACTTGCTTCAGCTTCATTAGGAATTGTATTCAGAGTCTTTATTGCTAATACTGGAATTGTGCTGAAGCAGAATCCAATCTAACACTCATAAAACGGGATGCTGCAGGAAACAGTGGTTTTATTCCAGTTAAATCTTATCTTTCAGTTTTGGTTGTCCTGCTTTTTCTCTCCTATTTTATGGCCCAGTTCTGCACTGAGGTACACAAAACTTGATCACACTGACAGTGGAGGGAAGTACACATGTGTACAGAAGGGGAGAGATTTCACCTTTCCTGTTTATGAAATAATCTTATTTAATTCCTCCCCATTTTCTTTGATACTGCAAGCAGCACGGAGAGAAGCCCTAATGTGTGCAATGTGCACACCAGGAAGATAAGATGGCCAAATGGCAGCTTTCTGCACACTTTTTTCCTAATAAATTAGCTTAAAACAACCCTTTTAGTTCTAATGTCAGGGTAGCTCAACAGTTTACAGAATATAAAACCCTTAGCTCACAGGGAGGCAGATTTAGGCAATTTTGTCTTCTATGGACTGAATTCTTACATAGGGAAATTTCAGTCTCCTCTTTCTACTGATCTAAAATTAATGGGATGTCACATATGTTCCCCTTATCTTGGATAAAACCAGTTTCTTTAAGAACTTCACAAAATAACCAGTTCAGCAGAGAGTGGAAAAGCAGTGGATGATGATGTGATGCAGGACTCCCCAAGAGTCACAGCTGAAGCAGCCCTTTTAACATCCCATATTCTATACACAACATTAACCAGGATCAGCCATCAATTGTCTCTCATTCCCCTCTAGATGTTCAGTTGGCATTCATAAAATTCTTCATGCAAATCAAGGACAGCATTTTATCTTTAGAAGACACCACATTTCTCTGGGTTTTATGAAAATATGCTCTATTCTAGGGTGTGAAAAAGGATCATTGAGAACTCTGGAAAGATGGAACAGACCAAATCCCATGAAAATTGTCTGGTTTAGGCTGCAAATCGGAATGATCTGATTTGCTGTACTTAGGTTGATCCCAGGGCAAATCAGTGAATCCATCCACACAAAGCTCATTGATGTTTCAGGCCCTTGGACACCAAAAGCACAGAGACACAAACCCAAAATCACCAGGCGCTGAGAAGCCTTGGGACTTCCAGGGGAAAAATGTAAGAGTGATGTACCAGGCATGGAGACAGAACTGGTGAGGGAAGAACAAAATGAATGGCAAATTAAATTTTGGTAAATGGCCTCGTAGCTACAATTACAAATGAATTTACAATGCACTAAACAGAAAAGACCTCACTGCAAGCTCTGAGAAATAGTTTTAAAAAACCAGGAGCTCCTTATAAACTTGGAATTGTCCATGAGTAACCAACTCCGAGCCTGAATTCCTGGATGGCTGAAACTTGTAAAGAGAACAAGATAGGCCCATATTAAAACTTTTAACGACTTTAGTTACAAAAAAAAAAAGAAAGGGGAAAAAAAAAAGGAAAAAAAAAGGTGGAACTTTGCAGCCAGCTGGCTCCATACCGAAAGCCAGGCTGCACAGCTTGAACTTAAAGCTATCTTAACATAATGAATAAGTGCCAATAATTAGCATATGTAGTGTGAACAGGTTTGCTGGCACAAGCAAGTGAAAAACTCCAAGGTAAAGTTATTATTAGGGAGTAATTAGCTCTGTGAAGTAAATGAGTGAAACAATAGCTGCCAGCACTGACAATATGGCTAACATCTGACTATGTGGAAGATAACATTGTAAAGTATTGCTCCCTGAGCTAGAATCTGTTAATAACCATATGTTAGTGTAATTAATGCAGAGTCTTTCTGACCTGTTGTCACATAAGAACAATACTTTCTGGGAAATATTCAAACAGGCAGCTCTAAACTTGTGGATGGCAAAAAATAATTTGGGAAGTTGCTTACAAACACCTTTTCTTCTGCAAGTCTTTAAAAAGAATTAAAAACCAGTAAATGGAGGAAGAGAGTAGAAAAAATAAAACCCCCACACTTATGAACCAACTTATTTTAAGGCTGATGACAAAGAGGTCAAACCCTGAATCGAGGCTTTCCAGACCATCTGAATAAAACACTAGAAAATATTACTGCATTTTAGGGGTGCTTGTAATCCATGCCCAGACTAAATTCTGCAATTTGATTAATCATATGGACTGGCTTAAACACTTCATGTAAAATTAAATAAATCCTTGAACTCAGGAGCGTTCAAATCTGAGACTGGGCTCTGAATTGTTTGGCTTGAGCCCACTTCCAAATTGAATAGATCCCTCCAGGTGTCTGACATCCATCAGACATTCTGCCAAGGTCTTAATATCCTGCTAGATAGGGAGGGTCTCTGCCTGCCCCCACACAGGACATTCACACCTCCAAACGAGTGGATTCTGGGACTACAAAGGGCAAGGCTACAGATGATGTCTCTTGAGAAGGTACTAAAAATCATGCCCAGAACTTCTGAATTTTCGTAATAAATGGCACTGATGCAGTATTTTCCTGCCATCATATCAACATCTCAAAATGTTTGAAGAGGTCTAGTAAATACAGTTTGCTCAACATGTCTTACATAATTGCTGCATTTCCAAGTCATTGTGCTGATGCAGAGAACACATATCCCATGGAAAGCCATTGTCTCTGAAGCTCCTGGGTAAAGAGACCTTTGTAATTTAATTTGAATATATCTCTGTTCCAGCTGAGAATCTCATATGCACCTTGGCCCTTAGAGCATTCACAGCATTGGCTCTCTGCAGCAGTTTCCTAGAGAGGGCAAAGTGGGGTCACACATCCCAAAAGAACAGCCTTAATGTCTAAAAGAAGAAGTTAAACACCTTCAAGGACCAGGCCATATTTAATTTCAATTTTAAAAATTACAAAATTTAATGCAAGGTGGTTAGTAGGATCCCTTTTCCCTTTTTAGCGGGGCAGCGGAAAAAACCAACAAAACCAAAAAAAACTCCACATTTTTTAATGCCTCACAGCCCATTATGGCCAGGCAAAGGAGTCCTGCACGTTTGAGATCTCACACATTCATCTTCTTGCTAAACATCTGTTTAAGGCTTGTGTGATCTACCTGTCAGCAGCAGTGATCCATAAAGTGTTTGAAGCTCCCGTCACAAACCCCAGTGCTGGTTTGATCAGAGCCTTTGTGCACACTAATCACGCCCTTTATCTTTCCTAATGCTACGAGAAGAAAACCACAGCAAGGCTGTCTTCCAAACCTGAATGTAATTAATCTTTGCAAGGGGGAACCTGCCTGGATTGAAAAAGCAAGATCTGATGGGCTGCTGCTCTTTTTCTGCAAGGGCCTTATTTTTCCTACCAGGCGCCTTTCCACTTGAGTGGTACCCTTTAGAAAACACTTTAACTGTATCCCAGTGACACTGAAACAACCTTCAAGATCATCTCGTGAATGAAGCTGCTGGTAACTTCACAGAGAAAAAGGGGCCACTGAAAGGAGCCTGACAGAAGCACGTTGAAACGAGTCTCTCTTTTTAACTGCATGGGAAAAAAGGGAATCAGAATAAGAACTGCTCCCCTTTTTATGTTTCTCCTAAGCCACTGTCCTCACTAATAATGCCACTGCTACCTGCCTTGGCTCAGCTGCACACAAACGTTCTGAAGGCTGCAGGAGCTCCAGAAAGGGAACAGGTGACATCAGGTGGGTTTGGGGTTTTTACAGCTTGCCTTTTGCCACTGTTTGAGGGGAATGAGTGTTGTGTGTGACAGAGACAATGGCAATTCAAGGTGCACTTGCACTGAATGGGACAAGTGGGTTTAAATTTGGTTACATCCTCTCTGAACAGAAAAGCTCCTCAGCATTGCTGAGTCCAGGCATTAGCAGCAACAGAATTCTGGTGAGCAGATGGTGGGAAGCAGCGAGAAACTGCTGCTGCAAGACCAAATCTGAGCCCAGATTTCACAGCAATCCCCAACCTAAATAATGTCACAAGCCTTGAACATACATGGATGGACTGATCCGTGCCTATGGAGATGGGGCTCGTTTGGATAATTAACCCATCAGAGGAACAACTTCAGGAATTTCTGCAGTAAAACAACAAGTAATTGGTGGGATGTGACTCTCACCATCACATGGCCCTCCTGAATTACACACAGAAACACTCTCAGAATCCAGCTTGGTTCAGACAGGGGAGCAAGTGAAGTTAAATTAATCTTTCTATTACTGTCACCATATATTACTTGGACTGTGAGGAAGTTCAAAGGACTCCAGAGGTCCAACCTCTGACTGTGCTTGATCAAAGAGAGTCCTGCATGTTTTATATCTTTTTCTAAGACAAGATACCACAAGGGGAAAACATGATATAGTAGAGAGGAGTAGCTACTATATCTACTATATCTATTATAATATTATTTAGGGTTCTGTGCTTGGATCTAGTTTAGATTTCATGAGCTTGATAATTGTCTGTATGCAACAGCAGCAGTAAAACCTGATAAATAATTTGGGCAATATGAAAGGCTGGACCCTTCTGAAAAGGTTATTCAGCAGACTTGAGGTACTTTAGAATAAAGTGTAAGACAGCACAGGAAAAGTGAACAAACTAAACAATGAGGCGTGGGCTGTGTGTGTCACCAACAGAGCAGATCAGAATTGGCAGAAATCATGGAGAGGAGAAATGCAAGTGAAAACCAGTGAAGAACCTTGGGGAAACAACACCAAACTGCAATTTCATGTTATGGAAAACAGGGAGCAATGCCCAGGCTGAAGGGAAGAGCTGGGTCCAAGAATATCAACAGCAGTGAAGAGATGATGGTGTCTGGGGAACATCCTGCCAAGAGAACAGGGAGATAATGGAATGTCAGAATGACACAGAATGACAACAGAATGACAACAGAAGACTCAGCAATCAAGTTGTAAGATTGACAAAAAAAGTGGCTGAAATTTTCAGGCAGCAGAAAAAGCTGGATTTTAGAGAAGAAGATTTGAGAAATCAGTCAAAATAGTTTCTTGGAATATGGAGGTGCTTGAGAGGGAGGAAGATGAGGGTGATGCAAGTTAAAGAACAGAGAAGTCAGAGGAGCTTTGGGAAGAGATCTAATGAGTTCATTTGAGGCTAGTGACTCTGTCCAAGATTTATGTTCCCTCTAGCTAGAGATTAAGGCACTTGAATCACAACTAATTTATCACTTTTCTGATGTGCTGGCCATGAAAAAAGCACCTGGTACTCCAGACTGGTGCCTAATATTGAACCTTGACAGCTAAGTGTCTACAGAGCCCATCTGAATTTGATAAAAGACACAGGTCGGCTTCCAGATAAACTCTGTACCATAGAAACCTGGATTATAGAGTGAGGACAGGACTAAACTGGCATCTTAGCCAGTACACAATCCAATTGCTTTTAATCTGTATCTCATTGAATAATTAAGAGTTCAGAATGTCTGAGACTCTGTATACAGAGGCTATAATGTGCTGCAAGCACAGGATAGGATTATAATGTTACTAAAGAACATTCTGTGTATTTCAAGGAAGAAAGGGAAAACACACCAATTCTTTACAATGCCATTAAAAAACAAAGATGTAACCAACAGAAAGATTTTTCTTAGAAATTATGCCTTATGATTTCTAACCCCTATCCCATCTCACCATGGTATGAGCACATTGCTTGACAAAAAGGAATGATGGTAGAAGAGATCCTTCAGAGATCTTTTGGATCAGTCCCACCTGAGAACAACATGGTCTTGCCTTGCTTAGCTCTAAGAATCAGGTTTGGGTGTATTAAAATAATTAATCATTAACTCCTCCAAACTCCAAACTGTGAAATGCATTCTCCTGAGCTCTGCTGGCTTTGCAGATATATTTGCAAACATTTATCCAAAACTGCCACCCAGGTTTGCAATTAATTAACTGAAAGATGGCATTTCTAAGGAGAGCCGCTGCAACCTGCAAAGGTCCAATGCTCAGCCAAACTGGAGCATGTAACAGCAGCAGTGCAGTAAGAAGATGCTTTCCCTGCAGAATTCAGCAGATAAAGAAGCTACAGCCATGTGAACAAAACCAACTATAGTTTTACTGGGATACAATCCAAGGAAAAACTAAGTCAACCTCACTTGATACACTCTGGAAATTATTAGAGCCAAACTCCTTTCTGCCCCAGTGCCTTGCTGAATTGTCAGTGCTGACTTACACGTGCACACACACAAAATTTTCAGTGGAGAGATATTAGCCCAGCTGCAAAAAACTGCATTATTCTTTTGGTGACATGTACTTTTTTTCCAGAGGCAGCGATGAACAAAGCACTCACAAGTGAATTCCGAAGGGTTGGAAATTTCAGTAAACATCTAAACCTCCTCCAAAATCAAACAGGCAGTCTAAGAAGATTCCCATTTCTTTCATATGTCTAGCTGCTCTGACACTAACTGAACAAGAAATTAATTCTCATTCTGTTTTCCCTCTGAAGTCCAAGAGCACCCCTCTCCCAGAGCATGTGAGGCTGCGAAATAAAATCATCAGATGCTGTAAAGCAATTCAGTGAATTCCAGAAATGCAGGAAAGTATGTTTGTATGTGAACACAAAAAGGAGCTAAAGGAAAGTGATAATCTTTAACAAACACCCAGAGACTTCTGCTTTGACCACTTGTCCCAGAGAAATTTATTCTCCTGAAACAACATGTTCTAAAGACAAAAGATTTTATTATTTCTTTTATAAGGGGTGCTGTAACAATTCCCTGCTTTCTAAGACTTCATGCTTGAAACACCTATGAGAAAAAATCTCAGTCCTTCACTAAAAATATTAGGAGTTTACCAATGCAACAAGTTTTTATGTCTCAGAATATCTCCCCATTGTAAAACAAATGCTGAATCCCTCAATTACCTGCACAACCTCAGTGAATTGTATTTTTACCCAAGAAAAGCCAATACAAGAAAGGAATAGGTGTCTTGTGAAGAGAGCTGCCTACCCTGTGAGCACCCATTGTCAGAAGAAGATTGGAATAACTATGGAAAATGGTAACAAATGAGGAATAAAAGCAGAGCCCACTGTATTCTTTCATTCCAGAGGTACCACAGTTACAGTGAACTGTTCTGGCCAGATCTACAGCTGCCTTTTCTGATTGATATTTTCAGCTGCAGTTGGTAGAGATGAAACTGTGCTGTTCTTACAAGGAACCCTGCAAAATTTCAAACTTTCACTAGGACTACCAGCATTACTTCTGCATCCACACTTTCTGAAGCATCAGCCAGCACTACCTTTGCTCAAGGTAGTTTGTCTGTCAAATATTGTGTCCCTTCCTAAAGAAGCATATGGAGCAAATAGAGAGACTGAAAAGCAGAAAGGAACAAAGCAGAAAATGTAGTGTCAACCTCAATAACCATTTCACAGGGCTAGAACAACCATTTTATTTTATTTGCCGTTCAACAGCTTAACTTCAAATAGGTGTTTAATTAACTCAGAGTGGCAGTCTAAACGTTTAGCCTGAAGCTGCCTGGCAGAGGGAAAGTATCTACTGCACTTGCAGATTTAGAGCATCAGGTTCCAGAAGAAACTGTTAATTGCATAATGCAGAGAATTCATGTGACACACACACAAAAGTGTAAAGATCAAACTCCCACCACAGTCAAGTTTCTTCTATGCAAAAACTTCATGCAAGTCTAAAGAAAAATGAGGGCACTTATGGCTAAAACCTGTTTTCATAAAATAAAATTCTAGTGGGGTAACAGATTTATTAAAAAAAAAACCAAAAAACAACAGGAAAGACAAATCTAGGAAAGCATTTTTATAAAAATACAAGCACAATATGCTCAGAGGAGGATGAACAGGATTAAGGATTTTTCAATCTTAATCCAAAACACTATAATATTGGTTTAAGAAAGCACAAGAGCTCACAATCCCCAACAGGAGCTGGGCATCTTGCTGGAGATGGGAGAAGCAAGGAAGGCATCATGTACCTTGCCTCCACTACCTGACATCCTATTCAGTGGCAGAGGCACAGCTTTGAGCAGTCCTCCCTCTGGTTTCTTGGGGTCTTTACTAGGGACCATGCCAAATTAGAAGGAAATGAATGCCCTGGCAGCTGACTGATCATTTTGAATATTTGACTTCTTGCCCAGCACCCTGCCAAACAGGTATCTTCCCAGCATGCAGGGATATATGGTGTCCCTTAAAATGAGATGGCCCTCAAATATTTTCCATTCAAGTAGCCCCGATACCTTGGGGATGCAATAATCCTCCTCCCTCTTTAGCTTATTATACCAAAAGATGTCACACTGGGACTGTTTTAATCAGCAAATAAACCAAGTGCCCAGCACCTGCCTCGGCTTTTATTATCATAATAATCCTGTTTTGTTTTTTAATTCTAAAACATCAGCAGCTCAGCCGTAGGTGAGCTGTGTTTATGCCGCCCCTACCGTCGCCTCTGTGGCTCCATTATTAGCAAGCCATTAAATAGGAAAAACAGGGGAGGAAGGGGGAGAGATGGGAAAGGCACAGCCATTTGTGCCTGTTGAACACACCAAGCTGGCCTCAGGTAGGCAGAGCATGGCATGGAGGTGGGGTAAGAACCAGAAATGGAGAGAGAAGAAAGCAAGGCAGTGAACAACCCACCAGGAGCTGGAGCAGAGCAATGCAGGAGAAAAAAGACACAGGGGCAGGAATGCCACTGGCATTTAGCACAGCCAGGATGGAGCACAGACCCAGCAGTGCTCCAGGGCACTGCACAGTCACTGCTAAGGGCCCTACACTCTGATTTGTTTGGGCAGTTCTCATGGAACCGAGGGGTGCTTCAAAAGGGAAGGTATGTGCTGACAGAACCTTGGCTCTGCTACAATGAATGGATCTGGAAAAACTGAAACACAGCAAATGCTGAAAATGCAAGGAAAATTGTTTTCCTGCCTTGAAGAGGACAGAAACAGACCCTCATAAACTTTTTACCACTTATTCACTTACATGTTACTGATGGAGCAGATCAGTTTTTCTGCATTAAACTCCATTGATGTGATTCAGTGGAATGGCACCAACATAAATCTAACTCTGGGAATGAGAGAGTCTTTTCTGCCTGCTTCCCTGCCTCATTCTCTCAAACACTGCAGTCTGCATTCAATTTATTCCAGTGAAATGGGAAATTCTATAGAAAAGCAGCAAAAGTGGAGCCAGAAGATAAAAACCTAGACGGCCTGAATCTTTGATAACTGCACTCCAGTTCCCATTCTGTGCTGTGGCCCAATGGGAGACGCCTGACAATCTGGGTTCTGTTCCTGGTTCTGGCAATGAGCTGCAGACTAACAATGTGCAAGCTGCTTCCCCTCTGTCCTCAATTCCCCTGGTCTGAAAAACAGGATGCTTTAAAAAGAAAGAAAGAAAAAAAAAAAAGAGAGAAGGAAAAATATTCCAAGATCCAGCAATGACGGTGCTACATAAGATCTGGATCATGCACAAATATCCGTGCAAATAGACTCTGAAATGCAAGTAGAAATTGGTGATTTAATGCTGTTTTGTAGAGCTATAAGTAACTACAAGGGATGAAAAGGCAGAGAAGAATCATACCTGGCAGTTATGAAATAAGGGATGATGCTTCCAGGGCAAAGTTTCCATGCACAGGGAGGAACATTTGAATTTCAAGCCACTGGAGTATTTTGACATCTCTTTCTGCTATTTAATAGGAAGTAACAACTATTTATCACGGTTCCTCTAGGAGGTGTAAAACAAAAATAGCCAAGCATTGTGGGAAATCTACATTGCCAAAGCTTATGAAATAATCTGAGAGAAGACAAATCACAAGTTCAAGAAAGTGTCCTTCATGTAAGTATTTCAGTTTCCTTCTGAAGCAGTAAGAACCTTAGAGATAAGGACCAAACTTCCTACCCTAATCTTTATTTCTAAAAAAAGGGATTGGGCAAATAGGCTCAACATCTTAAGGCCCACTTTTCCCAGGGACTGGATAGAATTAGATCTGAGTAGGTTTATCTCAATCGAACTAGGATAGTTTCTATTAAAAAAAATAAAAATCCATATTTTAACCAGCAAAGTTTAATCCCTTCTTTCCCTGTGAAAACTCAGATAAGTTTGATTTTGCGCCTCTCGCTGTCTCCATACTCCAGGTATTATGTCATTGCACATTAGACTGTGTCAACACACCGTGACTTGGCTGCTGCTAATGCAAAACCCCAGCAAACATGGAGCCAGGAGATAATTCCAGAGCGCTTTCCTCCCCCTGGTTAATGGAACTCGCTATTTATCCTCCCTCTTTCTGACACTTCCACTGAGTGATGGTCCCAAAACGGGGAAAATCAGCCTTTGGCATGCAAAGCCGTCTTAAGGCAGGCTGGTGAGCAGCAATCTTCGCGGGCAGGTGAGCTCCACACGTGGCTCAGGAAGCATCCCTGCCCTGTGAAACGCAGGGACAGCGGGGACAGGCTGCCAGGGAAGCCTCCCCAAGGCCTCTTTGGGTGCAAAGAAGGCTTAACCTCCCACAGAAGGGCAGGGCGTGGAACTTGGGGTTTATTGCACAGGGCCTGGGTGCAGGGCCCTGCTGGGAGCTGCCAGCACAGCTCGGAGCAGGCCCAAGAGATGGAGAAAGAATGATAAAGAAAGAGAAGGCAAGAGTGTGGTAAAGAGGATGAGAGAACAAGGTTCCCATTACACTACAATAAATCTTCTTCTGGTCATGGAACTTGGGGTTCTTTGCAAAGGGCCAAGTGCAGGGGCCCTGCTGGAAGCTGCCAGACACAGCTCAGAGCAGGCCCCAAAGAGGTAAAGGGAGTGGGAAAGAGAGAGAAGGCAAGAGTGTGGTAAAGAGAAAATGAGAGAGTAAAAGAGAGGATCAGAGAGCGAGATTCCCATTACAATACAATCAATCTTCTTCTCGTCTTGGAATTTGGGGTTTATTGCAAAGGACCTGGGTGCAGGGCCCTGCTGGGAGCTGCCAGCCACAGCTCAGAGCAGGCCCAAGAAAAGTAAAGAGAGGGCTAAAGGTAAAGAGAGAGCAGTAAAGAGAGAGCAGGCAAGAGTGTGGTAAAGAGGATGAGAGGAAGAGTAAAGAGGGTAAGAGAGTAAAAAGAGGATGAAGTTCCCATCACAATACCATAAATCTTCGGTGTTGAATATTCTAATTCTCACTAACCAATCTCATACAAGATACAAATCCTATAGCATTTCCATACAGCCTATAAGAATCATTACATTACCATACTGTGTTACATTTTAAACCCTAAAACCTCCTCTTTGGGCCCCTCTGCCAAGCTGTAGGGTCTGCTCTGACCCTTGGGCCTGTCTGCAAGCAGAGGGTGTTGTTCCATCAAAAGGGGATTACCTTCAGCTGGCCACAGCATTGTTTTCCAGTTGTTCAGTAACTGAGGGATCTCAAAGCTTGCTTTCATTTCAATCTCGCTTATAGTTTCTATATACCCAAAATCTTTTGCCAGGCAATCATATTTATAAGGCTTTCCCGCTTCACGTTCCCCAACAATCCCTGCCCTGTGAAACGCAGGAACAGTGGTGCCAGGCTGCCAAGGAAGCCTCCCCAAGTCTCCTTGGGTGGAAAGAAGGCTTAACCTCCCCCAGAAGGGCACCTCCTGAAGGAGAGGGAGATGACGTCTCACAGGAACCCACGGGTGTGAGGCTCTCAGAACATGTGCCCACACTCAAACTGCGAGTGAAGTCTGAACTTGAGAAAGGGCTGTTTCAGAACAGCCTGCTCTTTAAAAACAATCCGTCTTCTCTTGTAGTTAAAATAGTGGCTCAGGTTCCTCAAACATTTAGAAAAATAATACAGAGAAGAAGCCATGTGGAACTTGATAAAATTGTAACATCAATTGTCCTCATCTTGGTCATTTATTTCAGCACAAAGTGTCTCTGAACACTCATGTTTGGATTTTGTGCTGTTTTGAACAAGAGGAGGGAATTCCAGGCTTCTTCAATCAACATGTAAAGATTTTACCATAGTAAAATCAAGTAAAACTTCATGGGTTTTGAGTCAATCAGCAATGAAACACCAAAAGCAGACAACATATTTCACGAGCAAGAAGCCTTTTAGGAAATAGTATTATATAGCATTATTAAAGTCCCATCTTCCCCTGTTAACTACTGCATGCTGAAGCAAATGTCAGCCTGGGGGGGCTCAATGTTTCTAAATTAAACACCCTTCAAACACTCTTTCTGACAGTTATCTTCAGATTTTCCACAGATGCTGCCACTGCCAGTGCCATGGAGTGAAGCACTAAAATAGATCCAAAGCTAGTGTCACATCCAGGCTGTGCTGACACCCCTGCCACTGTAACTGCAGGAGGAGAAGCACACTCTGTGCAGAGGGCAGCTGATGGCACTGTGGGTGACATTCTGGAAGCCTGAACCACTGATCAAAGCCACAGAAAGTCACCAGCAGAAGGTTCTGTCCCAGACTGAAAGCAAGAGTCCATCTCTGCTCATTCCCCAGATATGCGCTGCCTTTTGAACCCTGAAATAGTGACAGTAATTCCACTCCTGCAGCTTCCCAGGGCAGCCTGTACACATGCAACGCTCTCTGGAGGTTTTGCTTACCCTGTAAATCATCATGCCTATATTCTTAATTGTTTGGCACAGCTCCCAGGACATCCATTACATCTCCTGTGACTAACACAGTTTTGTATCTGCTCACCCCTGGGGCTTCCAACCAATAAATGTCTGGGCACGGAGAGAAGGGCATGGAAATAATGCATTACAGGTCAGCAATATCCTTTCAGGACACCTGAACAATGTGAGCCAATGAACCAGCCAAAAACACAGCACAAGGCTCTTGCCCCTCTTTGGTTTTCCCTTCTCTGCCTTTCCTATCACCTAGAGAGTCAGCCACCAGGATTGTAATGGAGTGTGGGAGCCACACTCTGAACAACAAGCTGAAAGAATATTAAATGCACACTAGAGAAGGTGGCATCAGGTTGTGATTTATGTGGGCATTCTGCCTGCTACACCCCCAGCTCCTGCCACAACCCCAGACCTCCCCAAACATCCCCACAACTGAGGCACAAACAGATGGCCAGCAGTGGCTCCTGCTCAGCTCCAGGTGAGGTTGTGAGAAAGAAATGAGCAAGGCAGGCAGAAAAGTGCCTGTGGTACCTGTAACCCACAGAGCAAGGCCAGCTTCAGGGGATGCACAGAAAGGGCTCAGCCTCTACCCATGGCTCCTCTGGGGATGATGGCATTTGTGGGGGCAGTGACAAGGACACTGGGAGGAAAGCAAGCTCTTTCTGCAGGAACAGTTTGTTCTTTTTAAACCTCTCCCGTGGCTGCACCCAGGCTCTGAGGGGAGCACAGCACTGCGAAGGTAAAAAGGAATCAGCTCTTTGGCCAACAGGAGAAAAGGCAAACCCACCCACACCAAAAGAACCAGAGAAGCAGGGAGGGCAGAGAAATTGAGCAAGGACACATTTCACGTGCAATTCATGTAAAGGCACTGGCATTTTTATCACAAAGAAGAGTTTCATCAAAGTCTCAAGAGATCCGCCATAAAGGAAGCTCTTGCCTTGCTGCCTGGGCTGCCTGAAAGAAACACCTGTTATGCACAACAAAACAAGACAAAGCTAACAATGGGTATAGAGGGGAGG
Source organism: Zonotrichia leucophrys gambelii (assembly GCF_028769735.1). NCBI lineage: Eukaryota > Metazoa > Chordata > Aves > Passeriformes > Passerellidae > Zonotrichia > Zonotrichia leucophrys. Next base: position 621,599 of record NC_088170.1, read on the forward strand.
CCGTGCTCCAAACAATGGGAATTGCAGAAGCACCGTTTGCTCTAAATGCAGGAGCAGAATCCTATCAAATGAACAGCTGGGGAAAGCACAATTCTCTATATTTGCAGGGAAGTTGCACAGATTATATGATGGCAACAAATACAATATAGGTATCTGAGCTCTGCTTCCTAGGCACTGGAAAGGACAGGAACCTCCTAAGATATCTCTGAGTGGAAGAATAAACTTGCCTGAGCCCAGCTCCAGGAAAAAAGATAGCCAGATTTCAGAGGAACACAATGGACAACCTTCCTCCCACAGGATCTCTGCAAGAGTTTCTGCTAAGAGGACACTGAGCTCAACCAACCTTCTCAAAAGGTGCAGAAAGCAAACCTGAGATTTACACAAATCCACCCAAGTACACAAAGGAGATGCGAGCAATTCCCAAAATTGATGTTCTGTTTAAAATAAGAAATGCAAATATTCTTAACAAAGGATACAGAATTCTATGACAGTATATTGATTACAATTCAAGTTTCTTTATTCTGATTGTACCAAAAAAGACAGGAATTCTGAACTGTGCACTAAGAAACAATGCAAGGGAAGTAGAGTTAAAAAACATCCTGAAACTCATCACACAGAAAGCTAAAATTCTTGAAAAATATAATTTCAAGCCTGCCTTTCATTTCAAGTAAAAAATAAATGCAAGAAGTAGAGCTTACTTCTAATTCTGGTCACTAGAATATATCAGCTCTCCAAAACTGTGCTTACCAATACAATGACAAAGAAATTCCTGGATCTATCATATATCTGGTGAGCAGAAACAGGTTCTATGGAAAAACAGAAGCAGCATTTATGGAGTGCCTACAGCCATGGAGACATTCAGAGAATCACAAAAGGAGAAAAGAAGAAGTCTGAAAGTTTAATTTCTGGAATTTTTTTTCTATTTTGAAGTAATTAGAGTCCATTTCCGCTTATATTGCATCTTGTTTTACATGCACCAGTCTGTTTGCATCCCTGGGAAATTCTGTGGTCATCAATGACCACAGAATTTCTAGGTGTCTGAAGCATCTCACACCTGTGTGCAAGGTGAGAATGGAACCAAAAGCTGCCTCACAGATGCTGACTGATTCCTGCACCACAAATCTGAACTCCAGGCTTAAAGGAATTGGAAATTATGCTCAATTTAGATGTGCGTGATTCTTAGGGATATTACTAACTTAAAACTTATTACATACAGCACATGAAAAAGCCCCTCTTGCTTACTCACAGCAGCTCAGAAATGTTTAAATGGCAGACAAGATTCTACACACAGTTTGCAAGAGAAGAAAATAAATTCTTACCACGCAGAGCTTTAAAGGGACAAGTGCTGCAACAGCTTCCATCAAACACTACCATCAGCCTCAGGGTTTTGGTTTTTTTTTTTTTGCTAAAGCACAAGGAATGTGGTAAATTAGGAAAAAATAATTCATTAGTGGCACAAACTGATCCAGACCCAAACACACTGAGGGAGAATGGGAGGAACAAATGGAGGGTACTGAAAAAAAGGGTCAAACTCCATTTTCAACACCACCAGTCCAAATTCAACAAAGGCACTCCAGCCCTCATCTGCCTTTCTGAAGAGGACAGCAATAGGAAAAAAAAGTCTTCTCTATTTTGATGGAGACAATTGGGGAAAAAAAAAAAAACAAACTCAAAACTGGAAGAAGAAAATGTGACAAAGAAAAAGAGGGGTTTCAGAGGACAGGCTCTTGTCCACCACAGGCAGGGAATTGTCTGTCTGGCCCAGGAGAAGCCAGCATTTCTCCTGTAAGTGCAGTGCCAGCTGGCACCTCTCCCATGCTGACACTCCAAACTGACCTGGAGATATTCTGGGATATACTGCTGGACCAGCATTCTGAGCTTTTACAGCCATCAAACCACACAGAAAACCAGCCAGAATAATGCCACACTGCCAGAAAAGTCAAGGAATCAAACATCAGGGAATGCCAGAATTAAGGCTGTCAACATAAATTTCATTTTCCCACTTGTGATTTTGATTTACAATAATATTATCATCTAATTCTGGAATACAATTTTTTATTCAACATATATGACCGAGACACATGAGAATAAAATAAAGGTATCTATTTCCCTTCATTCTGGCACTTGTAACTTCCTAATGCCTTACTTTGTTACCTAAATAATGTATTTCTTTGCACACAGTGTTCACAGCACACAAGAGTATAGAAATGTTTCAATCATTTCTGTCAAATCCATTTTAAATTGGTATTTTGTTGAAACTATCCAAGTTCCAACTTCAGAATAATTTGCTGAACAGTATCACTCTCATCTTTTAAATAAGACAATTTTGATAAAAACCATTATAACACACATATTGTAAAATATTTTTTTGTACAATTGTACCAAATATTTATGAGCTCCAAGCACTGTGAATTAAATTTGTCTCATTTCATTATTATTACATTCCATCTAAGTCCTCATTTTATTTTTTACAAGTTTATTATGCTTATCTTGGAACTTAAATTCTTTTATTTGTTCTAAATACAAGAAACTCTGACATTTACCTCTAAAACTCTCCAAAGAGTATTTTAAATCCACCTGAATAAAAATCTGAAATGGCTCCTTTAAATTATTTAACCATTACAAATTTTATTCAACTTTCACGTGAAAAGTGAACTTAATGGAGACTCCACACAAGATGCAAAATAAAGACAGCTGACATGAGATCCACGAGCCTGCAGGTAATCTCTGTTCAACTGAGACTTCCACAAGACAAGTGAAAGTGCCATTTTCAGTTCCTTACACCTTTCCCTCTCTTTCCCCAGAATTTAAAGCAGGATGTTTTGAATGAGCCACCAAAACAGAGCTGAACCACTTAACGTGGCAATTGTGAACCAGAACAGAAAGTCACTGGCAACAGGAACTAAATCATCTCCCTTTGACACAGGTGTGGGTGCTGGTGGCAACCCTGGAATGCCAAACATAATTCCTATCTCAAATGCAGCCATTTTGGCTGGAAAAGCAACATTTCAGATGGATCAGCTGGGCAGAATGAGGTGCCCAGTGCTTAGAATCACAAAAAAAGGATAATAGATAATAATCCTTATACACTAACACCCCCAATGTTGTTAGAGTAAGAGTTGTGAACCTGGCAGCAGGTTTTTGGTTTGAGTGCTGCTAATGGATGCAGACCAACACTATGTTCTGTCCAAATTCCAGTGTGGGACATGACACACTACTTGATGTGTCTCCCTGTCCTCCCACTGGAGATTCCCATCCCATCTCCTGTGCTTGCACATCCAACAGGTGAAACCTCATCACACCCAAACGCTGCACTGGTCACAGCACTGCTATTACAGCCAGGACAAGGAACTGTGCCCTCATACTCCTGCAGGCCACAATCTCCTCCTATGCACATCACTAAACAGTAACATTAACAAACGTTTACCAAAAAGATTACATCCTCTGTTCATGCTGTGCACCACTACAAAACACAGAAAACTCCAACAGAAACCTTAAGAAACATTTTCTGAGTAAGAGTCATGCTATCCCCAAGCATATTCCATAATATTGAAGAGGAAATAAATGAGATCTGAATTTAACTTAGAGTGTCATTCTCTTTGGGAACCTTCAGGATGTCCTGTGCCACATAAACTAAATATTACTAGGCCAGACCTCCCTCAATTTGGAAAAATCACCAGAATAAGATGCAGTTGTGAATTTACAAAATTTGTTTTGTTCTGGGGGGGTGAGACCCTACAAGAAATGCTCTCCAACCATGCAGCCATGTGAGTCATTGTGCACTGGTGACCCTCATAAGGATGCTCTTGTTTCCAGAGCCAGTGTGATGCCACACAGCGATCTGTCTGTTAAATTGAATTCTTGCCTCTAGATAGATAGATAGATAGATATAAAGTTTATTTTGAAATGTCTCCTAGTGCTTCTGAGCCTGACTGATGTGAGATGTTATTTTGAACATGCCAAAGCATCTGAACGGCTCCAGTCCTTTCTTTTCAGCGTGCATTCCTTGATAAGTGGCAAAGCTTCCCACTTATCAGTCACTCAAAGTGACTGTGGCTGTCAGCTGTGTACAAAGCGCAATCAGCTTGCAAGAAGAGACACCAGCATTTTTCTTCTCAGTTTGAAGCAAACACGTTTTGACTGCTAGTCATTCAATTTTAAAGCATCTTCAATTAGGGGCGGATGAAGATATAAAGAAAACACATCCTAAACACCTCTGCCAGCCAGCAGTAAAAAATTTATTGTTATCTCCTGCTTCACCTCGCTGCAGAGGCAGCAGTGGCAGCCTTTTTTTGGCTGTACGGCAGAAGTGCTCAGGATTACACAGACAAGAGCACGGCCATGGAGAGCTTGTGCTTCTCCAGGCACTTCCAGGTGGCACCTTGTGCCCCTGCTGTGCCCACACCTGCGCAGGTAGAGCTCACACAGCACCCACGCCACCCACTCTGAGCACAAACACTCACAGAATGCTCTGCAGGCAGCAAAATGCCAAACAAACCCATCAATAATGCCATGAAACACAGACAAGGAGGGCTGGCAGAGAGGAGAAGCTGCTGCAGGAAAGGGTGGGCAGCTGCTTAAGGAAGGTTAATCAGCACCAGGGAGCTGGAAGGGAAAGAAAATGGTCAGAGTTGATGATGAGAGATGCAGAAATTGGAGAGGGCATCTGAAAACAAACAAATCAAAAAAGACAGGGCCCTGAGATGCCTGCTGAGCAGAGAGAGACCAAGATGAGGCCCTGGAGCAAAGTGCTGCCAGCTGTGAGGACTGGATCTGACCACTGGCCTTTTCCTCACAGATTATTTTGGGTGTTTTAGTGCTCTGGTTTTTAACAAAAAAAAAAGTTTCTGGCCTTTCCTTGTGATTGTGTGAGAGAACTGGAAAATGGGAGCACTGAAAGCTCAGTAACAGAAAGTAAATTAAGAAAAGATGCTAAAATGGCAAGAAAAGAAGTCATGAAGTTCAAAACAATGTTAGAATTTGAGAACATTTGGACCAGTAACACTGGAGAAAACAAGTGCTATTGCCATCAAGTAGCTCAGCATAGGCAAAAAAAAGCTGGTTTACCTCAATCAAACATGTCCTTGCATTTCCAATAAATTCAAGCTCACAAAGCACTCTGAGTTTGAAGGGACCCACCCACAAGGGCTCAATTCTTCAGGGCATGGCCTTTATGGGGATCAAACCCCCAAGCCATGCTCTGACCAGCTGAGCTCATGCAAGTTTTAAGCAGATAGTCCTGGTTTGCACTGGCACAACAACACCAGTACATAAATGTGGATAGTAAAAGTGCACAGAAAAGGCCTGAGATCAAACTACCTGCAGGAACTTGCTAAGGGTTACCTGTGGAGTTAAAACTGGGTGCAAACTGATCCTCTGCACTGAAAGAAGTGCACATAAGGACCCCAACAAGCTTTTCCATAACTTTCCTGCTAAGGGAAGGAAATGAAGGCCCACAGGTTACTCCAAGTGCACTCTAGCACAAATGTTATTAGCTGAAGCTGAGAGGACAGAAAACAATCAGCTCATTCTGACTACTTTTTCTCTTTTTTCCCCCCCCAGCCCCAAGGGTTTGTTTGTTTGTTTGGGGGTTTTTGGGGTTGTTCTCTTTGGGTTTGTTTGTTTGGGGTGTTTTGGGGTTGTTGTTCTCTTTGGGTTTGTTTGTTTGTTTTTGGTTCTGTGCATGCCTGTGTGTAGTTTTGGATAAGTTCTCTCCCAGGGGATTCCTGCTGCCCAAGGCACAGTGAGTCCCTCTGGTAACTGACAGGAGATGAGCTGCAGGGCCCTGCGAGTGAGGAGCAATTGCTGTGGCTCTGTGCTGGCGGCCCAGAGCCATGGAAAGGCTGCAGTGTGACTGCAGCCTGTCCTGCCTGTGAGCTGCAGGAGAACAGCTGCTCCTGACACATGATGGATGTGCACACAGCGTCCCCACATCCACCAGCACGCTCGGCCTGCCTGTGCGCTCACAGCCTGCCACATCCACACTGCAAAAAATAAATAATAACAAACGCAAAAACAAACCGCTGCACTGGACAGAGCTGCTCTAAAAATACTCTGGAGAGCGAGGAGGAAGAGACTTTCTCACAGTTTCCTACCAAAGAAACGTCCCAATAAACTCCTGCTAACATGAACAAGAGCCTTTTCTCCATGTTCAGCGGGGGCTGGATCAGGCACCACTTCAGCAGTTTTATTGTCTTACCAAGGAAACCTTCTGTCCTCACCTCTCTCTGACATGCAAAGAGGACTCTGGTTGTGGAAAAACTAATTCTGCTCTGCCTTGCAAAGTGATTGTAGCAGCACAAAGCCCTGCTCTGCTGCCACTGACTTCTCAGAACAGCAGAATTCCCAGGGAAAACGGCAATCCAGGAGCACGAGGCACTACTGGATCTGTAACCAGGCCCTTGTGCAGCAGCTGCTCATTTTTGTGTCTCCAGTGAAGGACTCATCACCTACAACATCCAGCCCTTTAAACCCCTGGAGAACTCTGGCTGGGAACCAGGAGAAATGCCCCAAGGCCTTGGGGCTGCCTGAGGAGACAGTGACAGGGCAAAGATTAGGGGTAAGGGTCTCTGCCCTTCTTATTAAAAACCCAAAGTTCTCCAAGTATTTAGCTCTCAGAAAATGAAAGGCCTAGCCATGTTGGAAATATAATTTAAGACTGCAGACTTGTTGGGGCAGGGGAAAAAAAAAATCTTCACGTTCCTTTTGGTGCAGTCAATTAATCTGTGTCTTCTCTCAACAAGAGAGAGAAACTGGTACCTTCTACAAAAAACCTAAAAGAACACAAACGGGCCTAGATATCATGCAGCAAGCGCTGGGTAATTCTCACCTGAGAATGCAGAGCAAACAGCAAATCTATCTAAACAACAAAAATGATTGCCATAAAGGTGGGCAAATGGTGGTACTGAAGTACTCTGCAAGCAGGTCTCTACCACTGTTTTGGAAGACTGGAATCAGCCCAGAACCTCTTGCTGTTTGGAAAGTTCTGACAATAACAACTGTGTCATTTCAAAACTTCGCATGTTAAGCTTAAGAAATATTTTGCTGAACTTCTGTGTAACTCAGAAACCAAATCCCTCTTTCCTCCCCAAAAACACAGCTCCGTTTTGAAAAACAGATCTGGCTGAGAAATGGCCTAGCCATCCTGCAGGAAACTCTAAGTTCAAGACTTTTATTACATTCCAAATTGGAACTTTTCAAACCTCAGAAGGCAGTGAGAATTTGGGAATATTTTGGTTTGAGAACTCGGCATCTCTTCATCCACCCAGCAGCTGGCAAAGCCACATCCCCCTGGCAGGGCTGACACTGAAAGGGTTAATTCCATTCTGCTGTGCCTGTGAGACTTCCAGCACAGGGACAAGGCCTGCAAAAGCTGCTTTAAGCAAGGAGAGCTGGGAGCTGAGAAGAAGACCCAAGAATGCAGTGACAGACAAAAGGAATGGGAATTGGGAACATGGGGTGGGGTTTATCATAATGGGCCAAAAACTGTTCTGTGCACAGAGAGATTGTAATGAGGAATACCTTGCAGAATCCCCTGTGTGCACCTTCAGCCCTGAACAAAATTATTCCCTCTGAAACACAACTTTAGTGTTGGAGAGATGAATTCCCACATTTCAGGCATTTAACAGATACCAGGTGGAACAGGCCAGCTTTGGTTCCAGCTTTGCATCAGAATTTGGCTGGGATCCCCTCACTCTCAGGGGTCCAAACCTTCTCACAAAAAAGGGTCCCATTAAAACATCTGCTCTAGCTCTGAGGGAAAATGAAAACCCTCTCCTCCTAAAACACAGATTGCTGTCTGCCAGGAACTGCCCTCAATTTCAAAAAGCACTTGGTTCTTGGGCTGAGTATGTCACTCGGAAAAGAACACAAATTAGTAACCAATTACTGACAGTATCAAACCAAAAAAGTCAAACAAAACTGTGGCCTGAACGTAAGAAACATTGTAAAGCAGCATTTCTGCTGCCTGCTGCTTTGAGATCTTAGTTTTACATTATTGGCAACCTGAAGTGTTCCAAGATCTTGAGCTGGGCTCTCCAAAAAAAATTTTGACTAAAAATCAGAACAGATTAGAAAACAGCATTTGGCCTCTGTTTTGTTTGCCTTCTAATTTTGGAACTTGTAGTGCTCATGGTTTCAGATTTTGCCTGGAAATCTGAGAGTTGGAAGTTTACATTTGGGAGAAATGAAAGCTGGCATTTTTGTCATCACATGACTCCAAGAGCTGGGGCTTGAGGGAAAAACATAAAACATTGTCAGGTTTTCCACAAAATTGTGAGATTAGCAGTATCAGTTTTATCACAATTTAGGCTGCAAGGTTGACCTATTTTATCAACAGTGCCCTACTGAATATGAATCACTTTATGAATTTTAACAACCATATTTCATTTTAAATGCGGTTCAATTAAAGTGACACTTGTCAGTGAGCTCCAAAGCAAAGCCTTCCATCAGCATCCTGGGCCAGGCTTTGTCTCTGGGATCAAGGAGCCCTGAGGCTCAGGGACACCCTGGAAGGAGGGGTGACACCTTTGGGGTGCATTTGGAGCCCAGCTGAGCCCCATGGGCACATGCCAAGCCTCTGCCCCTCTGTGCCCAGCTGAGATGGGAGCTGCAGAGCCCCAGAATGCCCAGGCCCCAGGGGAAGGGCACCAGGGAGACTGGGGTCCCACAGAAGAGGAGTGGGTACCCAGGAGAGCTCCCTGGAGGACAAAAGTGAGCTGAAGCCAAGAACTTGCTGAGTTATATCAGTATCTGAACCCAGGAAATTCCTCTGGCTGCCCTGAAGGGCTCGAGCCCCTGCCCAGGACCCCTGTGCCTTGGAAAAAACAATTACCAACCTCATATGAAGAATTACAAGCCACGAAATTTTAAGTAGAAAGACAGTTAATTTCTCACAGGGTGAAAAATAGATTTTTTGGGGGTTTTTAGAATGGGGGTTCAGGGGGCAAGATGGAGGAATCTGGGTGTGTCCAGCCTTTCTCCTTCTTCTTCTTGTCCTCCATGTTCTGCTGTGATGTTGGCATTTTTAGATTGGTTTAGAGTAGAAGCTCACTGTCTAACATAGGGGATAGGTATTGGGCAGTAATTGTAAATATTGTAAAGGTAGTTTTTAGTATAAAAAGATAACACCACCCTGAGGCAGGCAGAGTGCCTCTGTCTGTCCTGCTGAGCGGGCCTCGGCAGGGCAGGAGAAAGAGTTTTATAGATAAGAAACAATAAACAACCTTGAGACCGAGAAATTAAGAGCTCTGACTCCTTCTCTGATCACTAGGCTGGGAAAAGAGACTTTCCAACTTAACTCTGAGCAGCTAGAGCCCTGAGATAGCAGGTGTCAGCCTGCCCCACAATTTCTGCCTCAAACACAGCCTGAAACCTTTGGGGATGCTGCTGCACTGTGCAAACCCAGGTTCCAGCTCCATCCATGGCAGAACAGCAGGGCCAGGGGTGCAGGGAGAACAGCACCAACACTCAGAGGCAGAAACCTCACAGGGAAAACCTCACACACAGACTGGGCAGAGCAGAGAGTGTGCATGGGGGCTGCATCCCAAAGTGGCACAAAAACAGGGGAGGGGTAGTTAATTATTCAGGGAAACTCAAACCTCTCCACAAATTAACGCTAGAACATCCTGAAAAGTAGAAAAAATATTATAAACGTTTGCCAAAACACAAAATCCCATCTAGATCCCATTTTAGCATTTTGAGGTCATACAGATTCTCAAATTTAATCTAATCTGCAACTTTCCTCCAGCTTACTTAACTCTCTATACAAAGTCCTTGTTTTCTGTTTCAGTGACACCACCTTCCAATGAACTCAGCAGAGATGGGCTTGGAAAAGACGTGCCACTTACAGACTCACATGCCAGGCATGTTTTTCTGAGCCCAAGGAACTAAAGCATCTTTCTGCAGCATCCCAGAAGAGCTGGTTTAACTGAGCTGCAGCTCCACTGAGCATCTGCAGCCCTCTGAGGAGAAAAGGGACTCTCAGTCTCTCCCTGGTTATGAACTGTGATGGGCTAAGGAGAAAGGGAACTGTTTCCAAGTTAGCACACTGAGAGAAAGCACTCATAAATCATGGGGTCAGCCAGGTTATGCTTTTTTCTAACCTTAGGGTATTATGCTTTCAATACAATATTTCAGTGGCTTTCTTCTGTGTAATAATTTATATGGAATTATGGCGACTCTTACAAGCTCAGAAAAAAATTGGCTGAAGTAAAACGATTCCTTTGTCATAAATAAGTTGAGTTCATAGCTACAGCACAATCACTCAACTGCACCTAAGTCAAACCGTTATCCACTCTTTGTAGGAATATTTCCCTGTCAATAAATCTCATGCTATTTCAAAACTTCAGGCCAGTGTGACACAAGCCTGTTAGATTAATTAGGGCAAGGTCAGGAAAGCTGAACTCACAGCTACATTCCTGTCAGAGCTTTCTTCCACCTCCCATAACCCATAGGCTGACTGTAAACTCTCTGACCATTTTATACATGGGCATCTTAGGGGGACTTCATTGCCTTAATTTATATCCAGGGGTGATTTCTTTAAGAACTGTTTTTTATCTGACAGTCATTAACTTAGAGGAGAAATGTTTTGCTTTGTGTTCTCTGTCAATAAGGATTATTTTTATTTTTACATGTTTTTCCTTTCAGAGTTATGGGCTCCAGCCAGGGTTCATGAGACTTCAGGATCATGCATGGAACTGCCCAGCCTGCCCGTGCAGCATCACCCAAATTTCCCTGCACACAGACCAGCTCTGTGGCAACGAGGGAGCAGCACTGTCCCCTCCTGCTCCACTGCTGACCTTTCCTGCTGACCATCCAAGAGCAGGGTGCCACAAACCCGATGGGGTCTGTGTGAAGGGGACCCTGGAGGTGAAACCCTGACCCCAGCAGGGTCAATATTTCATCTGCAATCCCCTGAGACAGAGCCCCAAATCATTCCTGAGGATTGCAGCTTCCATCAGATGGGACTTGGCTGACTTTCATTTACTACTGACTTAGGTCAAACTTGGACCAGGGATCAAGAGATGAAAGGCTCTATATCTCATTATCAATAACCAGGGTTTTCTTCACTACCCTAAAAACAACATACTTCATTCTTATCTACAGGGCATTAAAACTTAAAAGGGTTGGGGTCAAATTACATTACTTCAATTTATTTTTATTCACTGCTTATAAAACAACTTCCTCTCTCACTGCCATAGCTAAATGCTAAAAATACAAATATTTTCCTTACTATTGTACAGGTTTTGCTATTGTTTTTCTTTTAAAGCCTTATTAAAAATGCAGCAATAAAGAAAAATCCCTCCCACACACAAATTAGGAAGCAGAAGAGAGTACAGAGGTCCAGGCCAAATCAAGCCTTACCAATCTCAAAATCATTTTCAGCAAAGCACATCTTGTATAAAAGTTGCCTTATAACAGAGGGATGGACCTTCTGAGGAGTTTTTCATAAATGCCAAGTCCAGATATGGACAGAACGTCCTCTGGAATGACAGAGCCAAGTTTTCTTCCAGTATGAAGCCATAAAACTCCTCTGATGTGGCTGGAATTGGGTTTTTAGGTTTTCTTAAATGGGTTACAATTGTGATTGATAATTTTAGGCAACTCCCTCTGAAATGCTGATGAAAAGCTTTGGAAGGAGAATCCTGCTGCTACTGAACAAACAGAACAGCATCTACAGCAGCCTGCAATGCTCTGTACAAAACTGCAGGATTAAACAACCAGAGATTCCACCCTGGTCCCAGGTATCTGTAAAGTCAAACCTCTCCTTTGTTATTCCATGGATTATGTTTATTAACCACTCCTGTTATTCCCCAGCAAACTGATTCACATCGTTCCCAAAACAGGGGCATGCACATGGCAGAAAATAAATGAAATACAGTCAATGGCACGAAAAGAAACTTCTGAATACAGTATGGCAGAAAGAGGCTAAATGAAGTTTACTGGGTATGCTGGTTTAACAACAACTTCTACTCCTGGGAACAAATCTGCAGGGACCTGGAACTTACACAGCTGCTCTCCTGAATCTAACCAACCCTTTGGCCAGCTTCTCACTCACACAATATTTCTCCATAAATAAAAATTTCCAGTCTCCCAACACCTCAAGCAGAGGGAAGAAGGTGCACTTGATTATCAGCCATTGAAGATTATCAATCCCCTCAGCAAAGCCTCAAAACCAGAGCTGTAGGACACTGGTTCCCAATAAACTCCTTCTGGCAATGCTTTTGTCACTCCTGAGGAAAGAGGACTTGGTCCTGCAAATGCCTGAATTATTTTGTATTATATTTTGCTTGCATGACCAGTTCCTCTAACAGCTTCTTCCTGACCCCGCAAGAACCATGCTAATCATATAAGGCTTTCCAGAAATTGACCTTTTTTTTGCTAAATGACAGGTAAAATCCTCTTGTGTTTCCATAAACAAGATGCCAGCCAACTGCAGAGATTCTTAAAGAAACAATGGCGGAGGGAAGGAGCGGGGAAGGGAAAGGAAGAACAACAGGGGTGCGGGAGGAGATGTGTCTCTGACCTGGATCTGCTGCTGAAGAAGGTTAATTTTGTGCTGCTGCTGCAGAAGCTGCTGCTGCTGTCTTGCAATCTGTGAAGAAATTGCACAGAAGAAACATGAGATATGGATCACCATTCCCAGAGTCCATCCACAGGAAACTCTGACCCTGTTTAGCTCTTCAAACCTCTCCTGTGAGCTAAGGAACCTCCGAAGGCAGACTGCTGCTGAAGCAAGGGGCACGTGTTCAATTCACTGCTAACACCAGTGAGAAAGGGACTCTCATGGAAAATGCTGTGCTGCACACAAGACAAGGACCTATGCAAAAATCTTACTGAAATGGCACTGCCAAAATCCCCCAGCAGAGAGAACAACACCAGCAGGGAAACCAAAAAATGGTGGAAAAGGGTAGGAAAAAGCAAAAAAGTAGGATGGCCAGAAATACTCTTCTGTTTGGCACCACCTGCTCAATTTTTATTTTTTATTTTTTAATGGCAATGTGACACCATGGAGGAAGGTTCTTAGTGTACTTTTATTAATGCAGAAACAGGCACAAAAGGACTGGAAACGAGCTTGGAAAAATCCCTGGCTCTCCAGTGTGTATATCAGCTGCAAGGAGCTGAGGGGGCAGGCAAGGCCACAAGGCTCAACACAAGCCTGGCTCAAGGAGGTGCATGGATCCTTCTGAGGCTCCTCTCACAGCCAAGTGCAGTTTTCCAGAAGGAATTCCACCCTCCCTCTCCCTAAATGACTGCAAATGCTGCTGTGGACACTTTTTACACCCATGAAGGGAAACAGCACACATCAACAGAATGGAGTTATGAGCTCTAAAGGCTGGAGGGAGATAAACCATTCTTGAACTTAAAAAGCAAGAATGGAGCCTTTCTTTAAGAAAGAAAAATAATTTTTATCACTACATTTTTTTTCAGACTTTGGATGTTTTCATTTCTGCATAATACAGAAGTATATACAATATCTTCAATTAAAAGAAATCCTAGTTATCCTAATTTCTCATTGCCTTTTTCTGTCGTTTCATTTTCTTTTTCACTTTCAGATCCCTGTGGCACTGGTGACTTTAGGAGGCAGGGTGAATAGTTCATACAGAATGTCTCCTGGTAAAAGAATCTTGCCAATTCCACCTTCACTCCTTCCTCTACCTTTGCTGTCCTAACAACAGCAGGATACAAATTCTGCAGCTCAAGGTAACTCACTTCTGTTCTCCCCATGTGGGAGTTCAGGCCAAAATAAGACAAGGTTTTTAAATAATTAAATTAATAATTTTAAATAAATAAAACCAGGGAAAACCAAGGCTTAAATGGCTGAAGGTAGCAGCAGTGCCTTAGAAATCTTAAGAATTGCTTAAGTACAATACCAACACTGAATATGACAACTATGACAGATTTCAAAGAATTCTGTGAGTTTAAAACTCACAGAGCTGCAATTGTGTGATAAAATTTTAAACTAGATATCTAAATATTCTCTGCTTGTGTTCAAGTATAAAAGCAGGCATTAATTTCTGTTAAAATCTGCCCAGTGAAATCTGTGAGAAAAGTTAAGTTTTTGCCTCAAATTTTGTGTGTCCATGTGTGCCCATGGGAAGTGATCACATGTGAAAAGCATGTTTGCATTGCCAGTGAGGGGCATATTTGCAGAAACTGAAAATCAAGCCTCTCAAGTGCAGAAGAAAAAAAGCCACACTTGTTCACTGACTTTGTATTATTCTCTGCTTTTTTCCACAGTTGGCAAAACCCAACCTCTTCATGTCTCACGTTACAATCCAAGTGCTGCATTTTGTTCTTTTTATACCTGTTCAGTACTTCTGAATTAAAGCATCTTTGGGGGATTATTCAGGAGGGCTAGATGCGCCTGTTTATTTATAGAGAGTTTAAAAACTCTAACAGTATTGAAGGATAACACAGAATTGGAGAATATTCTGAGTTGCAAGGGACTCACAGGGAGCATCCAGCCCAACTCCTGAATGAAGAGACTGAACTCACAGCCTTGGTGTCACAGACATCTTTTTATGAAAAATCTTTCCTTAGGATTTTTTTCCTCCTGAGAAGCTGAGAGGCCTCAGGAACAAAATGAGCAATGGTTATCTGCTGCTGTGGGATGCAACAGGTGCATCTGGGATTGGTCTCATGTGGTTGTTTCTAACGAATGGCCAACCACAGTCAGCTGGCTCGGACAGAGAGCTGAGCCACAAACCTTTGTTATCATTCTTTCCTATTCTATTCTTAGCTTAGCTAGCCTTCTAAGGAGAACCTTTTCTTCTATTCTTATAGTATAGTTCTAATGTAATATATATCTTAAAATAATACATCAAGCCTTCTGGAACAGAGAGTCAGACCCTCGTCTATTCCCTCGTCGCAAAACCCCTGTGAACACTGTCACACCTTGGCATTGCTGGCAGCAGGCTCTGAACAGCTCCAAGATGGATCTATTGCAAATTAAATTTGCAAGCATTAACACCCCTCTATAACCTGTAATATCATCTACACCCATGGTTAGGATTAAACTGTACACAGCATTCTCCTGCTATGTTTCTCTTCAAACCCTTCCACCCTGGAGAACAAACGGAAAAGCTTCTGGGTGCACTTTTAGGGTCTGGAGGCTGAAGCCAAGCTGCTGGGCAGCCTTGCAGGGGTGGCTGGAGCTGCAGGCAGGGCAGTGCCCACTCACCTGCTCCTGCTGCTGCTTGGCCAGCTCCATCTGCTGCCGCTGCTTCTCGATCTGAGACGCCGCCAGCTTCTTCTGCTCGTCGTGGGCTGCCAGCAGCTGCTCCCTCAGGCTGGTCAGCTGGTTGATCATGCCCATGAGCTGCCTCTCCTTCTCAGCCAGGCTCTCTGGAGTCCCTGCGCGTCGCACGGCGGGGAGAAAGAGAGAGAGAGCGTTTAGAGCCATGCAGCGCTTCATTTTCTCTTCATTTTGCAGCTCTACTGCAAGCAGAGTTCCAGGAGAGGCAAAGAGCAGCAGCAGATTGCAATGTGCTGCTCACAAAGACCTGCTCCTCTACATGGAAGATAAATCTGTACACAGGCTTTCATCTGGGGTCCCCTTCAATGCTCCTTTGCCCTTTCATCTGTTTTGCACTGCCTTTCTATCAGATTAACACAGGGAAGTAATACTGACTGTTTTGAGGAAGTTTCAAGTTTTAAACACGGGGGATCAAAACCCAACCCTTCCAGGTTTGTAAGACAACAACATTTATGGCACAAACTTAGGCAAAAGATGCAGTGGTGTCAAAGCATTGATGTAGGGTAAGCATTAACCTCCCTCTATAACCTGTTATATCATCCACATCCCTGATTAGGATTAAATTGTGTAGTATTTCAACTGTCAATAGGCAGCTACCCTATTGCTGTAGCTGCCACCAAGGTGCAATTTTAAAGGAAAAAATCTTTTATAAACACATCCAAAATGTGAGTTAAACACAACTCATCACCACACTCATTTGTACTGTTATCAGATGTTTTTTATGCCAGAGTTCTGCAGACACACACAGAGAAACTCACTACCTCACTTTCACAACCATGCTGAAGAAATGATTTTTCTACCCAGAAGAACAGTGGTTATAGGGGAGCCCATTCTTCTGCCAATGTCACCAGTGCTCTCCAAGTGAAAACAAAACAAAAACAAAACAAAAACCCAAACCAAAAAAAAAAAAAAGGCAAAAAGAAAAAAACTGGCGACTCCAGCAAGCACGTTCCTAGCCAACTATCAGTCAGACATGGAAAGAGCTGCTGGTAATATTAGCCTACCCCCCTGCCAGTGCAGGAATGCTCCCTGCAATATTTCATACAGCCTGCTGGACTGCACTGAAATGTCTGTGATGGGGAATCCTCTGCTCTTGCTCTGAAAGCCCTTGAGGTGCCACTGGGAGGGCTCTGTGCTTGATACTTACCTTAATTTCCTTCTTTTTTTTTTGTTACTTTTACCTAATTCCAATGATGTGATCCCAAGCAACATCCCATTTGTTATATTATCCAAGTACAAGCACTTAAATCCATTTGTAGACAGGCATATGCAAGTGGAAAACCACACAGAATCACCAGAAAAAAACGTGACAGAAGAAATGCAACTGAATTGTTTTTCATTAGGGTTCTAGAAATTTCTGTGAAAATATTCTCACCACACAACAAAGAGCTACAGCAGAATATTCTCAGATAAAGCCTCCAGAAAAACTGTGGTGCAAGCTGGAAACTTGAGAAACACACTGCAACAGAAAGCATAGGCCTTTAAACCTGTTCTGCTAAAAGCTGTGAGAGGGAATGGAAGCCAGTGCTAAAACACTCCCAGGGCTGAAGAAAACACTTCTAACTATGAGCTTTGCTTCCAGCACTGGAGACAGAGAGCTGCAACAAGCCATGCATCTGCCACCTGGCCATGGGATTAATCAGAGGTTTCCATTGCCACTCTTGCATCCTTTATTTGTTGTTCCCCAGGAGAAAGATATTTTATTCCTAACTTTAACTGAGGGTGGATGCAGGCATGAGAGAGGGGGGAAGAAGTTCCTACAGACAGAAGGGACTCACAGGATTGTCTCAGCCCCTGAGTGAGGGCAAGCAGAAAGAAATCACTGTCAAACACACCAACACACAGACTGCTGCTTCATCCCTGGATTTGCAGCTCCTACAGCAGCTTTCAGACGGGAATCAAAAAGCCCTTTGTAAAGTTAAATTAATCCCCATCTTTAAATTAATCTGAAAGGTGGAAAAATGTTTCCACATGTGTGAAGTGACAGGCAGAGAGCTCACAGTTCCCAGGAGAGGCAGGAAAGCCGTGATGCTCTGCAGGCTGGGGCTGGGCTGCCTGGGAGGGAGCAGGGACAGGGACCTGCCACCAGCCTGCCTGGCTGGCACAGGGCAGCAAAACCCTTCAGCAGCTCCATCGGAGTGCCAGGAGCAAAGTGCAGCCTGCAGCTCTTGGTGCTGAGCACAGCAGGGACGGGGATGTGCTGAAGAGGTGCAGGAGAGGCCACAGGCATCACCAGAGAGCTGGACCACTACTCTGTATTTCCAGAGCGTATCTATTCTATTCTATCTCTATCCTATTCTTTACTGCTATATCTATCCTATTCTCTATTCTAGATCTATTCTATTCTGTACTCTATATCTATTCTATTCTCTATTCTCAGAAAGGCTCAGAGAGTTTGGGCTGCTCAGCCTGGAAAAAAGAAAGCTCCAGAGACACCTTCCAGTACCTAAAAGGGACTTTTAAAAGATGGGGACAAACCTGTGAGCAGGGCCTGCTGTAGGAGGCAATGGTTTAAACTAAAAGAAAGTCAATTTAGCTTAGAAATAAGGAAGCAATTGTTTACAATGAACGTGGTAAAGCACTTAAACAAGTTGCCCAGAGAGTGGTGGATGTCCCATCCTTGGAAATGTTCAGTTTTCAGGGTTTTGAACAGTCAAAGTGTCCCTGGGCACTGCAGAGAGACCTGCTGACCTTCCAACCCAAAGCATGGTTCTGAACTCAGAGCAAGCAGTGACTGCCAGTGCAGACACCAGCACCACACTGCAGCCAGGCACACATTCACTCACTCTCTTCATTATTATTATTATTATTCCATTCTTAAAGACAATCTGAAATGCCCACAAGGGGTGTTTTATATCCTACTTACCAAGTACAACGCATAATTCCTGGGGTTTATACAGCTCGAGTGAAAGTAGTCTGACAAAAGGCAGACTTCTCGCATTCTATTTCTGGAGCTATTTCAGTTTGCTAATAAACCAAAAGGGAAAATTTATCAGCATCAGCTTTATAAAAAAAAAAAATCTTCTCTTGCAGGATGCTTCCTGGAAAACATGGCTTAGTAGGTACTTTTTTTCCCAGGACTAAGCCATCCTTCCAGTAACTGGAATAGTACTTAATGATAACTTCAGTTCTCTGAGGTAATAATTCCTTGCAAAGTAAGTACTTGGATAGCCATACTCTCAAGTGACCTGCACAAAACCAGAGGCAAAAAAAGGATCAGCTGTGTGGCTCTAATGAAAGATGGGGAGCTCTGTGCAATTTCCCCTTGTCTTACTCACACATCATGGAAACTCCACTGATGATGAATCACAGTTTTGACAAATCTTGCAGGTAACTGCTGGCTTGTAAATGTGTGAAAATGAAAAAAAAAATAAAAAAGGAAGTGCTTGAATCAGACAGTCTTGATAATAATGTTAAATGTTTGCATTTAGTTTAAGTTTGGTATCTTTTATGTTAGCCTTATTACCTAGCATACCTTTCCTATAATTACTTTTCTTAAAATGGTCAACAAAAGTGCCACTTCACATTGCCATGGCCAATCATGTATTCCTTTCATAACGCACAAAGGCCAAAGCATGGAGAGAGTTATTTATTTATTGGTGAGGTGAGGCCAACAGTGGAGTCACTACATGAGTACAATCAGTGCCAGGAATTTTTCCTGGTGTATCAAAAACCACAAGAGAGTTGTGGTTGAGCTCCACTTGGTTCTGTGCCCTTTTCTAGGTGCTGTAGGCTGGGGGTAGACAAGGAGGGGAGACTTTGGTCCTACCCTCACTATTTTCTCTGTGTTAACCTGCACGATATCCAAACCTGCATCATGGTGTGAAGTGTCTTGGCAGCCAGGAGATTTCCACTTAAAGAGTTCTGCAGCTCACAGGGCAAAACACGTCAGAATTTTAAGCAACTAACCCAACAAGAAGTACAGACAGCTGCTCAAATGATGCAACTCAGGAATGAATGAACTACCCACAGGGCTGTTGACGCTGCTGGAACTTGGGAGGGTGCAGACCCCTGTCCCCAGCAGCCACAATCAGCTGACAGAAACCCCAAGTGTCCATCACTGCAGGGCACACCTTGGCAGCTGGACCTCTCCACAGAGATTGTGAGTGAGAGCCTCAAACAGTGCCTCAAGAATTGCCCTGAGAGCCAGGACAAACAGACACTGCACATTTCATGCCCAGCAAAGCCTTTCACCACCTGCCCTTCAGGAGGCTGCTGTGGGTGCTCTCTGTGCTCCTACTGCAATGGCAGAAGGTGGATTTTCCACAGATGGAAACAGCTCAGGCAAAGGACCATCACAGCACACACTGCAGGCTGGCAGCTGCATAAAGAACCAAGGAAAGATGCTCTCCAGATGTGCCCTGTCACCATGAACAGAAACTCAGGAAAATCCTGTGTTTGTGGGTGCAGCACCCACAGCAGATGGCAATAAAAGAAGACTCAAATTAGCGGCATTCTAGGCAAACCTAAACTCCATCTCAGATCAACACCACCCATAATAGTGTTTAAGTAGTAGAAGAAATTTACTCAAATGTGAAATAAACTATTACACATTCTTAGTTCTGATTCACAGTCTCAGACTGGCAGTGACAGTAACATTTTAATAAACATTAGAATGAAGACACCAATATGACCAAATGACACACTTAAAGTGAGAAAAGGAACAGGAGAAACCTTGGCATCCCCACCCAAAACAGAACCAGAGCAAAAAAAAGGCAGAGGAACTGCTTCTGCGATCAAAACAGTAAATACTTTGTTATAATTTATTAGACAGAATGAGAATGTAAATGAGAAATTGGGAAAGCCAATATTTTCTGTGACAGGCACTTCCAGCTTTTGCTGCAAATGCTGAGGCACAGGGAGTGTTTGCTGCCAGCCAGCCCAGGGATGTGCATGCCCCAGGGACACCCCTGTCCCCAAACACTGCTGGGGATGCTCTGAGCACCCTCACCCACCCAGGCACTGAGATCCACCTGCCAAGCCAGTCTGCACTGTCACAGGGATGCCTGAACAGCTTTTGAACTGCCAGGATCCGTCTTTCAAAGGGAAATCAAAGAAAACAATGTGCCAGTACAAAGGCTGGGAGACATAATAATATTGTATTATGTTCGTATCGTTAGCTGTGGTTACAAAAGGGAAAAAAAAGCCTCCTGTATCTACAAAGTTTTCCATGGGGGAAAAACTCATTAAATGGAAATAAGAATATTTTGAAGTGCTCTGTGTTCGAATAATGCTAAGATCTATAATAATAATTAGAGCATGCAGTATAAAGCATTTTTTAATTTCAAAGCACCACCTAATTGATCTTCTTAAAGACTGTTTGCAGGTATTAAGGTGATGGCATGCATTATGTTTTTCAAGAGCAAACTGAAGCACAAAGTTTTTAGCGACTCCCTGAAAGTCATTCTGCACTTTATGTGGTGTAGGAGGTTTTATTGCTGGCCCTGATGAAGTCACCAGCAGAACTATTGCAGCAAGGCCAAGAATTTCCCCACTGACTTTTAACAGTAATACACGTTAAATAGATAATTAAGTCTGTGTTTGACCCAGTTGGAGACTAGGTAGGGTTTCAGCCAAGGGGACCCTTGTGAATGGAGCAATTATTGATGTCATCCAGCTCATGGAGCAGCAGCCCTGCCTGTGTGTGACTTTGATGTAACAGCCCTGAGCTGCAGCCCATGCATGAGCTAAAGGCTGAGTCACCTCCAAGCATTTCCTGCAATGCTCTGCTTTTTCAGCAAGCAAAGGCTACAGTTTTGATACAAAAATGAAGGTTTTTCAAACTGAACAATCTATTAACCAAGAAAGAATAAAATCCTACTAGTCCTAACTGTACCAAAGCCAAAGAATAAATAAAATTACCAGCAGTTCATTAAATAACTGTCTTTTCTACAGGGTTTTCTTACAGCATCTTTCCTCCACATTATCATTCCCATCCCAGTCTCAACTATTTTTTCCTCACTCCTCATGCTACTTTTAACCTTGACATTTTAGAAATCTAAACCCAACAACACTTTGCTTAGTAAGGAAATAAGAAAAGTAAAACAGACAAGGCTACCAAGTGTTCCTCTACTTTAAAGCAAACTAATCTGTGTCATGCTCTCCCTAAATAAAAACCTAAAATTCTATTTATAACATAAATGCAAAGAGAAGTATTCCCATTTGTGCTGCTGAAGTCACACGTGAGGCAATGGGGAGCTGATGTTTCCTCCAGGAAAAGCAGGCTGATAAACACATCTAACTGGCTGAGGTAAATTCACAATTTAACATCTTATTTCTCCTGTTCCTGAACAGCAATGTGAAGTGTTTATGGCCAAACTGTACTTTAAATTCTGTACCTGCTGGGATGGGAGGATCTGTGCTGGGAACTTGTGCCGATGCTCCCCTGATCAATACTGCAGAGTGTTTCACTATGGACTAGACCAGAGCTTCTCAGGCCTCTAAATCCTGCAGCAGTCAGGACAAAATCATCTGAAAACTGGCATTTTTCACTGAGGATTTAAGCCACCTTTGCTACACAATGACTGCCATCCTACAACTACCCGCCTTGCTAAACGCAATTATTTCATCTTATTGCTGGGGCAAGTCAGCATAATGAGAGAAAACTTTCTGACTGCTTTTTACTTGGCAAGCCACAGGCTCCAGAAACAAGGCAAGAAAAAGTGCACAATTCACACTGATTTGCGTGTACCTACAGATTTATGTAATGATTTTTTTCTGTTTGACAAGTAAAAATCCATTGTGGGACAGCGAGATATAAGGAAAGTTTTTATTTCAGCAGACAGACGTTCTTAATCTTTCATGATTTCAGAGCAAGGTGAAGAATGAGTAAAACCAAATTATGGGCAATTACCCTCTTTTGCCATTACCAGCCTCAAGAATTCGTATCCTGTGGGGAAAAGGAAGCTCAGCAGCCAGTTCTGTACCAAACCAGCCCTCTGGTGTCTCACCAGGCTGGAAAGAGGCTGTCACTGAGCACTCCTCACTTGCTGTCAGAAATAAGTTCTGGTACAGCAGAGCACAAACAAGGCTCGGTACTCAACCAGGTTAGCAACTCATGGTCAAGGTCACAAAGGAACAGACACCTCTGTTTGTGCTGAGCTGTTTCTCAGAGGTTACTCTTTGTTTCACTGTCTAGACAACACGCTAGAGCTAGGCTAGGAAACCAGCAATTGCTGCTGGAATTTCGTGCAGCAGCAGGAAAAAGAGTAAAAAGTGTGTGTGTGTGTGTGTGTTTGCTTTGTTGTGACAAACCTGCAGTTGTAGCACAGTGACATTCAGCTCCATCAGGTAATTTTAGAACCATGAAGCACAGCTTTAGGGCCCTTTTGTCAACCAACTCTCTGAACAATTTTTAAATACAGTGGTTTGGCCCCCATATGTTCAAACAAAGCCATTGGCATTTACTACCTCAATTAGTTCAATTTCATTCCATTATCTCTATCAGTAATCACATCTTAAAAATAAAATTAGAACCTGACTTTTTGAGACCAAATTAAATACCTTTACGCACAAAAATCTGGAACAACCTGAATTAGCTGCTTTGCCATAAAATAACATTTTTAGATGCTTTAAAAAAGATTCCTCCAGCCCTCCCTTCCCCATGCACAACCCTCAGCTAACCTCCCATTCTAGGTCAAATAGGAGCAGCTCCATGCTCTTGCCACTCCACATACAATATTACTCACAAAAAAAAAAAAATCAGAACATCCAGAGCTGACACAAGTTTGCAAACACTTTTGAACCATTAATTTGCAAATGCAAAATTGACACATCTCCTGGGGATCTGCGCTGTATTAGTCAAAGGTTTAAAACCAGTGTATTCCCCATGAATAATCTTTCTCCCTTTCCCCCTCCTTCTTCCTGTCCACATGTAAATGCAGAATTTCTTGTCTTTAGTTTACAGATTATGTGATCCAAAGTGTCACTCACTGGATTACTGCACATAACCTGAGCACTACCCAGAGCTTACTTGCCTTCAACTTGTGCAGCATTACTTAACTGGAATTATCCCTCACAATCCATACAGGAATCTGCACAGCTCACTTATCTCAAGATTCTGTGTGTCACCTACCAGATTATCCCTTTTAATCCATACATTGAATCTACATAACATATGTCTTTAATTCAAGGGCTCTGACGAGCTATAGTATCGCTGAATGGATTATTTCTCTTTAGCCATTATTGGCAGCCCTAAACCCCTCAGTGCCAACTCTGGTGCCCCATCCCCTGAGCACAGGGGCATGAGCAGGGTCTGCAGCAAGCACAGCTCCATCTCACATCCAACCACCTGCACTGGCACTGCCTGGCACCTGGAACACAGCTCCCCATACAGAACAGACCTCTGTGCTATGGTGAGCTGCAGAGCAGGGCTGGGAGGCGAATCCCGCTCTCCATAAATCTGAGTTTACTCCAGAACTGCCTCCAGAGTCACCCAGATTGCGGTGAGCTGCAGAGCAGGGCAGGTAGGCTGATCTCACTTTTTATAAATCTGTGCCCACTCCAGCACAGCCTCCAGAGTCACCCACATTTCCATGGGCACAATGAGGACCTGACTTTCACGCAATCCCTTTCACAGGGACTGCAGAGAACTTCACCTGAGCTGTTTACAAACTAGCCTGCACAATACAAAAGGTCTCTCAAACTACAACAAAAATACGTCAGGTTCAGACCTGCCCCCTCTTTCATGAGGCACAATCTCTGTTGACAATGCCTTCAAGAGAAAAGCAGCTCAGGGAGATTGGAAACAGAAGTCTGTTCAACCTTTTGTTCCACACACCTATTCAAAATTAGCTAAGTGGGGAACATAAAAAATATGCCTCGCTGTGTCTTGCCAAGTTTCAGTAGAGAGATGGACAAGATTAGCAGCAAGGCTTTGTGCACACCAAGGGAGTTTTAAGAGGAGTTCTCATCATGGTTAAAGCTGAGCAAGGCTGGACAACCCACAATGCACCTGAAGCCCAGCACCAGTGAAAGAGAAGCTTCATTTTAGAATTAATAAGTTAATTTTTTTATATAGGAATGATCGGTGATAATTAAGGAATAAATGTATTTTTGACACCTTTTCCTAGTGACACTGGAGGACAGCAGCTCCTCTCCCACTGCAGTGCACAGCTAACAAGGCAGTTACACTGACAGCAGAAAAGGGCATGATTTTCCTTTCTCTACACTTTGAGACCTGAAGATCTCTCTGCTCCACTGAATCCAATAAAATGCATTATCCAAGAATAATCCAGAGCCCTGCTTTTGAATGGGATGGATATAAGTAAGTTCGAACAGGCTTTAACCAAGTCAATATACAGTTTTACAGCTTCACTATAAATATTTCAGTTAAACAGCACTTTTGTAGCTTTTGCTCTACAGCAACTTGTTTTGAGCACAGTAAAAATTCCATAGATATCAAAACAGAATTTCTTAGGAAACCTCTAGTGTTAAAATTGTAATTTAGCCCCAGACTGTCTCTGAACGAGCACAGGTATTTGAGTTACAGTTTCTACAGACATAAAAAGTTCTAGGCTTTGTCCCTTTCTAAGAGCATTCCCTGGCAGTACCTTTGGGTCCAGCTGTGGAATAAAACAACCCATTTCCCTTTCAATTAGCAACTGGATGGATACAGACCCTTCTAAGTGTGATCCTCAATCTGCAGCTGCCTCTGCAGACACTCAGAGATGGCTCTCCTGCTTTATGGGTGTGCAGATGGAGAAAGGGGGGTTTAAACAGCAGCCAAAGGTGACAAAGCCACCAAGAGAAACAACTGAATAAGAACATGGGAGCCTGGCCACTTCCAGCCTCTCACCAATTTCCCTGTCTTTAATAAAATATCACTGCTCTCCAGCTTAAAGGAAATCACGCTAATAGAAAATAAAGTCTTCCTCTTCATCTCCCTTTCTTTAATCTCTCCCAGATAATAAAACTCAGTGGCAATAACACAGACTTGGGCATTAACAATATGTAGCCTGGTGCTGAGCCTTTTTGCACATGATGTACTAAAACTCCCCCAGACCTAATGAAAAACACAATGAAATTTTGAACAGTTAAATGGAAAAAACTGTTCAGTGTGTAAGAGCTGGGCAGCACAGCTCCTAGCGCTGTCCACGTTCCAGGGTGCATTAAACACAAGACAGTGCTTAAATGGGGGTTTCCAAATATCACTAATAGAGAAATGAGGGGCGGAAAAAGCGCAGCTGCCGGGCCAAGCCCAGAGAAAGAAGTTAATTAAAAAATCACAACTGGAAAACTCCGTAACTACAGAACGACAAAACCATTTTGCAGCATAATATACGTGTGTTTGTACACGTGTGTGTGGGTACAGAGCAGCTCAACTTGCACACCTTTCCTGCTGCCCCACTAAATATAGCTGCAGCACAGCTGAGCCATTGTTTGTGGGCTGCTCAGGGCTGATGGTGCCATGAAAACCACATTCCTGGGCACTAAATAATCGGCCTGCCTGACCCCCCAAGAATCTGGAAGTCAAATTCATTTACCCCCAGAGGGCAATGCTCCATTGTGTCCTCCCTCCTTTCCAGCCACCTAGGAACAATGGACAATAATTGCAACTGTCACGGCAGTCAGTAGGAAAAATAAACCAGTGCCTGTTTTCACAGCTTACTGCCAAACTTGATCCAAACACCTAATAACCATGCCCCCAACCACAGAACCACAGTCACACTAAAAAGCCTCAGATGTGAGCCTTTTGAACAGAGCTGCAGAACAATAACTCGACTTGTGTTCAAAATATAAAGCTAAAAACCAAAAATTAAAGCAAAGAAAAGTCTTCTTTGAGGCTGTGCTGCTGCTCCCCATCCTCTCCCCCAGGCACGACTGAAAGGACTGCTGAATTTCTCTGGTGGTAGCATATAGCTGGCTGCTGCTGCTGCTTTCAAGTTTAGCTTGTGAAAGGGAAAAAGGGGAAGGGAGAAGAAAGATTGCCCTCCAAAAGAAAAAGATCACAGGCAGTGGGAACAGACCACCTTCTCAGTGCACAGCACTCTTCAGAGCAGCTCCACAGCGTGCACAGGCACTGGAGAATCGCTGGGAGTCCTTCTAAAGGTTCCAGTGTGTCAAGAATTAAAGAGGCTCCCCACACTGTGCAAGACCTGCTGAAACACATGCCCAAAAGTGGGTATCAAAGATGTCTCCCCATACTCTGCCCCTGAAACATCCTAAAGATGCATCAGGTCGTGGCAAAGGGTGATTTCATCTTGAAACAAAGTGCTTTTCAAACCCAGAACTGCCAGGTAAGCCCAGGGGCTGCCCTTCCTCTTTGAGACCTGTTGCTTTACACACATGGAGCAGGAGGAATGAATAACCCAGGGTTTGGTCCTCCGGAGCCATAATAATCACCATCATCATCATCATCACAACGACCTCTCAGCCTGCTGGGGGCTGCAGCACTGCATTCTGTTAAAAAGTTATCCCACAGATGTAATGATATAAAGTTATCCCACATATGTAATGAACATATATCTTGAATTATAGCCTGCTAGAGAGAAGCCTGGGTAAACCAGGGGAATATTTTCCTTTTTGGGTAAGACAATGGAACAGCACAGGCTAATGCTGCTGGCTTATCAGTGACAGGCTGGGAGGCCCATAGAATCAAAATAACACTTTCTCTGCATCTGCACCAAGCCACAAACCTGTGAGAGCACCTTGTACTGTGTGCTTTACTGAATATTGCATAGTTCTCATGCACAGGGCCCTTAAAGCTGCCAGCACGAGGTCTGGGAGCCTGCCTGAGTGCGCATCTCTAGAGCAGGGACAACATGAGCAAGCAAACATCCCAAAGTAATGGACAGAAACTAAGCCCTGTTTATAAACACAGGAGGAGAAGGGCCTAATTTTAATTTCGTTCTACTTTCACATTTCCAAAACAGCGTTGGCCTGGCTTTTGCTACTCCAGATGCACACTGCTATAAACAGGAGAAGAATCAGTCACTGCTTCTTTGCAGAGTGATAATGGCTGCTCTGAAAACTTGCAATTTCTGACACGTGTGTTTTGAGTGAGTTCCTCATCAGCAGCACTGCAGAGGAATTATAAAAATATTAAATTACACGGAAACAAACAACCACAGGTTCCCTAAAACGACCTCGGATATATAAAATGGGGAAATATCTTGGCAAAGCAGAAACTACTGCTGCTGGAGAGTGGTCAAATTTTGTAATTTTCCTTCTGGAGCACGGCTTTAAAAGAACATGCTCTAGTGCACAGATGTTGTACGCTGTCTTTTAAAATCTGCACTGGCTAATTTCAGTACCTAGAGGTACCATTACACAAACTTTGCTCTTTTTATTCTTCCCTACATGCAAAAAATGTAAAAAAAGAAAAAAAATTTAAAAACCCTACATCATCGAAATCTGTCCAAAAATAAACAAGGAAATCGGATCACCCTCAAATTTCAGAAACTGAGCTCTGCTATACTCTGGTACCACATATGTCTGGTACTGACTTTTTTCCCCCCTATCCAGCAATAGGATGGGCTCGTTTATAACAGAGAACGATATAGGCAACAAAAGCTTAATGCAAATTCATTCACTTAGGGCAATAGAGCATTCCATTGATTTATATGATCACAGATGGGAGTGCACACATTTCATTTAAACCCCGAATTACCGTGTTTGAAGGGGAGGGGAAGAGGAGCAGACAAAGTTCCACAAAGCCAGCGGTATCTGTACATTCATTCTCAATTTCCTTTAGCAGAGAAACAGCGTTGTTACCTTTTATTTCTCCAAAGTTCCCTGATCCCATGGCAAGAAGCTTGTCTTTCCAGTCCTTTGATAGTAGCTTTTCAATACTGGGAGTTTCTGAGTGAAGGGGGGGAAAAGAAACGTAAGCAAATCAACATGACTGTCTCCACAATAGAACTCATTAAAAGTCTATCTGCTAAAAATAAGGCCAACCCTATTCTGGGCCCCCAGTTCGTAATGACTTCATCAACAAACTGATAAGAGGGGAGGGAAGAGAAAAAAAAAAAAGGGAACAAAAAAGAAAAAAACGGAATGTGTTTTGTCACCTGCTGTTTCAAAACCATTAGCTTTTTCCTCTAGTGGAACAAAGCTCCGGTAATTCTGTATTACAATGGGCACATATAAACCTGCAGTTCATTGTTTTTCAATTTGGTGAACAAGTTGCTGCCTATAATGGATGCCTGTCAGTTTCTGGGTGTTAGTCTGCAGTCAAAAAATAATTATGTTGATAAAATGCGGAGTAAAGAGAGCGAGAGAGAGAAAGAGAGAGAGAAGCAAAGAATTAGCTCCTAAATCTGCTACATGTAATTATATCCCTCTGAGTCTTTACAATTACATCCACTTTATAATGTGTGTTTAAACATCGTGTGGTGGTAAGCACACTGTGGAAAGATTTTCTGGTAACACGCGCATTATAAATAATAATAAAAAGTTGGGTATGGAAAAAAAAGCTTTAAAAGACTGCAAAATCCAGAGGGAGAAAAGGCATCGCTTAGAATGGAAACCCATTATTTGCTCATTTTAGATTCTATCACCTCCTTTAAAAATAAAATAAAATATATTTGTTCGGTATTTTCAGGAAAAATGCAGCGAGGGTGTGGATGGGTCTGATATTTATGTCTGCAACTCTTGTGTTCTGACCTCTTTTTGTGCAGAATTTTAATGCATAAGTAAATATAAATGCTAATAAAATTCAGAGAACATTAAACTCAATTCCAAACAATGTAATTGTATATTCTTGTCAGCATTTAGATGGGTACACAATTACAATAGCTTTCAATCCCACGATTAGCACTGCATTCAGTTAGAAAATGGAGTGTACTAAAAGATAAGTGTCCCAGTATGTGCCATCTAAATAACAATACCCACCCTTATTATCTGGATCTAAGACATATACCGCTATTCTCGCGCTGGTGTTTATGTGTATTTGTATTTGTTCAGGCATTTGTTTACCCCCTACCAGGAGCATAAAGGGAGCGCACGTTAACTTATCAAAGGCACCGTCTGGCCTAGAGACCGCGCCATTATTAGCGACTGGTTAACTTTCCCCGCAGTAAAAACCATGGCGAGCCACCTTCATTAGCTCCTTTGGCTAATTGCA
The DNA here is from genome assembly GCF_028769735.1 of Zonotrichia leucophrys gambelii. NCBI lineage: Eukaryota > Metazoa > Chordata > Aves > Passeriformes > Passerellidae > Zonotrichia > Zonotrichia leucophrys. The sequence continues at coordinate 650,923 of NC_088170.1, forward strand.
CCTCGCGTCCCCCGCCGCATCTCGGGGCGGCTCTGCCGGGGAGTGCCCAGGGCAACACCGCGCCAGGGATGCTCTCCTGCATCCCTCGATGCCCAGGGCATGCCCGTGCCAGGGATGCCTTCTGCATCTCCCATCCATCAGGCAGGCAGAGAGAGGGACGGACGGACGGACAGACAGACTGTCTGTCCCCAGCCCCGATGCCCAGGGAATGCCCGTGCCAGGGATGCTCTCCTGCATCCCTCGATGCCCAGGGCATGCCCGTGCCAGGGATACTCTCCTGCATCCCTCATCCGTCAGCCCGTGCGCTCGCAGGCAGACGGACGGACGGACAGACAGACAGCCGGGCGGGAGAGCAGCGACAAGTTCCGGATGGATGGATGAGCGCACAGGAGGCGCTGGGTGCGCTCCGGGTCTGTTCGCCTGGCAGCGCCCCGAGCTGCTCCTGCTGTGCCCGCGGGGTTCGGGGGTTCCCCGGGCTGATCCCGGGCTGCCCCAGGGACATCTCTCCGTTAGAACCAATCCCCGATCGTGTCTCTGCCACCCCGGGCTTCCCCAGGGACATCTCTCCGTTAGAACCAATCCCCGATCGTGTCTCTGTCCCCCCGAACCCCGGGGATGCCGCCGGAGCCCGCCCCGAACGCGGCCGCCGAGCCGGGGGCGCCGCCGGGCTCCGGCCCCTGCCCAGCTCCGTCCGTCCCCTCGATGGAAACCATTCCCCACAGCGCGAATAGCTCACACACACACTGCCCCATTTCCTCGTTTCTTTCGAGGAATATACATATATACATATATCGTTAATATACATATATTTAATTATTATTGCTCCGTGCTTTTCTGCAGACTCCGGAGCGGCGTGTAAACAGGCCGGAGCAAACGCGGCGTTTGCGGCGGAGAGCCGTCAGTCAGTAAAAGCCAACAAACCTTTGCAAAGCAGGAATGCGGTAACAGGGCTCCATTGAGAGCTGACAATGGGCTCCGGAGCCGGCCGGCACCGAGAGCAGCCCGCCTCACTTTGGAGCCCATTGTCAGGCAAGTCCCGGGCAGAGCTTTCCCCGCGGCCGGACAGCACACACCGCGCTCCGCTCGGGGAGAAGCGCAAGGCAGCTCCGAACTCGTGCTCAAAGCCTTAAAGCTGCAGGAGCCGCTCCGGAGCCGGGGCTGCCGGAGCCCCGCTGCGCTGCCCGCTGCCATCCCTGTTTGCCGGCATCCCTGCCTGCCCGAACCCCAGTTTGTCAGCACTCCGGCTTGCCCGAATCCCAGTTTGCCTGAGTCCCAGTTTGCCAGCATCCCTCCCTGCCCGAATCTCAGTTTGCCGGCATCCGTCCTTGCCCTAACCCGTTTGCCGACATCCCTGACTGCTCTAATCCATGCCTGTCCGAACCCGTTTGCCTGAATCCCTGACTGCCAGCATCCCTGTCTGCCCTAATCCCAGTTTGCCAGCATCCGTCCTTGCGAGAACCCCTGTCTGCCGGCATCCCTGCCTGCCAGCATCCCAGTTTCCCCGAAGCCCTGTTTGCCAGCATCTCTCCCTGCCTGAATCCCAGTTTGCCGGCATCCATGCCTACCCTAACCCCAGTTTGCCGGCATCCCTGCCTGCCCGAACTCCTGTTTGCCTGAATCCCTCTGTGCCGGCATCTCTCCTTGCCCGAATCCCAGCTTGCCGGAATCCCTGCTTGCCCGAAGCCCTGTTTCCTTGCATCCCTCCTTGCCAGAACCCCGGTTTGCCGGCATCCCCGCCTGCCCGATGCCCCGGCTCCCGTGCCCGGCCGGTGTCCGTGTCCCTCCCCGGGGCACCCGGAGCTCTGCAGCGCTCCCGCCCCAGCCCGGCACTGCGAGCGATGCCGACACAACACGGGGGTTGCAATAAACGCCGAGAACGGCCGTGTATCAATGACTGAGTTTCTGCGAGAACGGTGAAGATCGCAGCAGGAAACCGCGATTAGGGATGTGAAAGGCCAAATGGCAAAATCCCAATAGTAACAATGCATCTGTTCGTTAATGTGTGGATATGAGTAATATGAAAATTTAACACAATTATAAGCCCCCTCAGCAATCCTGATGGCATAAAATAGATTGTGGTGATCTAATCAGTGCTTCCCCTGTTGAAATACTGTATGTTAACTATTCAAAATAATATTATATAGATTTTTTTTCCTTTAAAAACCCCCAAGCAATCATATTAAATTGATGTCCTAACTTAGTCTCAAACCTCTCTCGATCTGAACTGCCATTTTTACATAAGACACTCCAACAAATTTTGACACAGAATCAGCAAATAATCATCTTTCTCTTAATATTTAAAAAGAAGTTTAATTCTGAAAGACAATAGCTTCCCCACCCCTACAGCTTTATGGAACCAAAGACCTAGATCAGATTACAGCTTGTTTAATTCTATTATATACCATGTTAACATCTTGTACTTACATAAAATATGCTATTCATATACTCAGCCTATCACATTTCAGTAACTGCTTGTGAAATACCTTATGCACCATGTCTTGGAAAGAAACATTTATTATGTCATTTATGTACCCCATTAAAAAAAGATTTGAAATTTACACATCTTAAATAAAAATAACTGTTTCAAAGGTTACGACAGTAGAGGTTCCACGAGTTACACAGGAACAAAGTCATCCTTTGTTCTGCTTTTTTTAGATCTGATTGGGAAGATGATGCTCTCAAACTAAGAGAATCTGTCTCTTGTCTGCAAGGCAGGCATTCTCCGGAAAGTCAGTGAAACTTTTAATGCTTGCACATATGATGTGCAGCTTGAAACAGGGAAAGGAGGCCTGCACACAGGAACTGCCATTCCTGATCCCTACTCCAACTGCTCCTCTCCTCTTAGATTCCCCAAAATTGTGTTTTCTATCTGCAAAATCTGAGCTGTATTGTGACAGATTCCGCATGTGCATCAGGACAGCTGTGTACTACAGTGTATTACAGTGCTCTGCATTTCCAAAAAGCCACACATGGTGTTCTGAGTATTCCCAACACCTCCTAATTCACCTAACCTTTGAGAAGAACCCAGAATTGCCTCTCCCTCTCCTAAGCCCACCTGAGCTGAGAGCCCTCCCCAGCACCCACCTGCAGTGTCCTGTGGCACACAAAGCCACAGCACAGGATGAATTCATTCATCTGCAGGACTTGCTGACAGGCTGCTTGTGAACAGGAACTCAGTGGTGTTGGACACGTTTGTTCCAGACACACCATGAGGAGCGTTACATGCTGCTGCAGAAGAGGATTACAGGGAGGGCACCAAGAGAAGGACTGGGATGGAAAGAAGAGGAATAATCAACTAAACACTGGCCAAGAGGCACCTGTCTGAATCAGCAGATTCAGCCTGTGCATCCATGGAACTGCCCATGCGCTACTGGAAAGCAAATCATCCCAGTAAATAACATTAAATGGCTTTTAAATCTGATTTTTGGTGTGCTAACAAGCATGTCACTGTCCCTCTACTCCTGCACTTGATGTTTAAATACAGCTTCACTGACTGACTTGCTCAATAGCCCAAAAGTTTTCACAATGGGAAAGGAGTGGTTGGTTTCCAGGAAAGGGACAAGGCTACAGAGCCATAGTAAGAGAGAAGCACAACTTTTATCACTGCTTGACTTCTGTTGAATTTAGTCTACTTCCTGAAGTTCATGTTTTTTTGAGCATTGTGGCTCTCTTTTGGGAGAGGACCTAATCCTGCTCTCAGTTCAGTGGCGGCACAGATGCACATGTACCTGGACCTGCCTAGGAGCCTTCTAAAACCCAGTCCAAAACCCTCCAGAAGCATTCCCTCCAGAACTGAATAATAATTTATTAGCAAGAAGTTGTGAGCTTTAGATCTCACTCACTAAGCTGATTGGTCTCAAAGTGAAAACCTCTCACTATTGGTGAGCCACGAATAGCACACTCTGGAGAACCACAGCTATAAACAATGGGCACAGAAAGAGAGATAGTAATTGTTTTAATTCTTTTCCTCTAAGATTTTCCTGGGAGAAACTGTCTCTGTTCTTTCTTTGAACTGAGAGCACCCACAGAAGATGTCTGGCCTGGGCCAGGATGATGACACAAAGTGCAGCAGGAACAGAGAGAAGCCAAGGGTTGCTCAGTGCCCAGCCAGCCCACCAAATGTTCCCTGCCAACAGGAGCCATTCCTGGAGGAAGGAGTGTGTGGTTGGCACAAATTATCATGAATGAACTTCAGCACTGCCTCACACACCTCCCACTTCTGGCAAGCACCTTCCTTTGTGTATTAAGAAAGCACTGGCAAACACTGGGCTGGCACCCATTATTCACCTTTTCTTCTGCTGTGGTCATAAATACGTTTCCCCTGTCAGGCACAGTTCCTACAACCCTCACCTACCAACCTGCCACCCTGCTCAGGCACAACAAACCCTCTCTGGCCTAAATCAGGAAACAAAATTAAGGGCAGATTTCCATTCTGCTTTCAGCAGAGCAGAGAAACACATCAACAGAAGAAATTTCTCTGCTTATAACCCCCTTTTTTGTTAAGAATACAAAACCAGAAACAATTTCCAAAGCAAGGGAAATAAAGCAACTATTATGAAGGAATGGTTGGTATCAGCAGGTTACATAGACATGCAGCATCTGCATACACATATGGTTCTCCATCAACAGAATCATGCTTTTAGGGAACTACTTGCAGCTAGGCAAGACACTATGAATCACGAACAGGCACAACACAGAATGTATTTAAATTTGGAAATCAAAGACCACAAAACATACATTTTTTTTCTCTTGCCTTCCAGGAAGCACTGCAGTTTTTCACCAGTCTAAAAGCAGTTCAAACTTTTGGAGCAGACACTAGGAAACACCTCTATAAATGTAAATATTGCTCAAATGTGGGACAGAGTTGCTCAGGCATGAGAAGCAAAGATGTGGTGCTGGGCACAACACTACCTGGGGCTGCTGTGCCTGGCCACAAAGTGTTGTGCTGCTGGGTTCTGGGGGTTTGGGGTTTTTTAATACACAAAATGTTTTTTAGACTCCTCAGAGCTGAAGCAAACATCCCAGTTCCAGTATCAGGGAGCTGTGGAGCTCTGGCCAGCACATCTCAGTGTGGCTCTCACTGCACCACTCCATCACCAGCACTGTGCAGGAAACAGCTGGGCTGCACATGTCCATGGGCAGCGTCCAAGCCCACTGAACAGCTCCCTTCTCTGGCAGGGAAAACCAGCCCTCCTGCTCCTGGGATGCCCAGCCCCATCCCAGCCACGTGTTCGCTCACAGAGCTTCTATTTCAGAGCACAAAATCAGCTTCTGTGCCCACAGCTGGCTGTAGTCACCTGTGGTGCACAGTGACACCAGGTCACCACTGCATTCCTGCTGCACACAGGGCCTCATCCTCTGTCTGCTCAGAAATACAACTCTTTGTAAAGTTGCTTGCTCTCTTTTGCAATGCCCACCATACTGCTTTGATGAAGCACATGCTGTACATGAATGATAAGACATTTCATTGTCATTTCTGGTAAAAGAGCACTGCTTTTTGTGCTTTAAAAAAATAATTCACACAGCCAGAAAAGGATCTGTAGCACCATAAATAAATTACTTAATATTTCAATATCCAAATCGATAATCTGTGAATGCCACCAGAAACAGGATTCTACTCTATCCACAAATATACAAAGTGATTGCCTGCTCAACTGCTCACCAATGCCTACTGCCAGTCCCACAAGAAAGTTACCTAAAACCACAGGGATGTTTATTAGGAAGGAGAGGTTAGAATGGCCTTCAGATACACCCAACTATCAGTTATTAAAGTAATTATTGTCACAGCATATTGTGCAGCTGAGATGGCCACGATACACAGAGTTTCCCCATACAATATCAGAAAGCTTCAACCCATACAGAGGTAACACCAAACCTCTTCAAAAAGCTCCAGGCACCTGCCTGCACACAGTAACATCATTCCAACTTCAGAAGGCTTCACCCAAACCCAGTAACACCAAACCTCTTCAGAAGGCTTCAACCCAAGCACAGTAAAACCTTACCTCTTCAGAAGGCTTCAGGCACCTGACTTCATAACCTAAAGCTGGAATGGGACAATGAACTGCAGGGTGCAAATGGAGCAGAACTGATCCAAGGGAGAGACCCTGTGCACTCTCGTGCATTTTGGGGCCATTTTGGTTCATCTTGGGTTCATTTTGGAACCATTTTGGTTCATCCTGGGTGCAGCCCTGGCTGGGCTCTTGTGCTGCCCAAGGTACATCCATGGAGGAGATCCTTTGAATAAATCCCTCCTTTATTCTGGAACTTTAGGATGATTCCAGCTCCCCGCCAGCACTATCTTCTTTGCCCCTAATTAAATTAACATGCAAGAACGAAGTGAGTTTTTGAACCTTATCAAACTTTAAATAAAACAAAAGTGAAATTTTTAAATGTGCCCAGTTCTTTCCTGATGTACAAAAAAATAAATACATGAAACAGAGTAACTCACTTTCAAACACCTGAGCAGCAACCCCTTCCTTTTTAATTGAAGCTCCACCAGTAGGAATCCTTATGAAAAGGAGGGCAACAGTGAAATTAAAAAATCCTCTCCTACATATGAAAAAAGAAGAATTCTGTCTTATTCTGTGTTCTCAGCTTTCTAATGCCCCTTTAATTCCTGGCATCTCTAAATGAAAGAAGGAATTGATTTTCTCAGGAGTGGTCCACCCAGCAATAAAAGTGTGTCAGATGACAGAAGGAGGTAGTATTCTGAGCTTCACTGAAACCCTGAAACCACAAAGATATTTTAATATTTCCAGAGACTATTTCAAGAGTAAGAGCATAAAAACAAAGACATCTATAATTAAATAACATTAAATTTCACTTCAGTTTTGTTTTTCCGTCTCAGTTGGACAGAGATACTCCACCAGAATACATATTCCCCTGAAATACATTTTTGTATTAGTGCTACCAACTGAGCCAGGCTCTAATTAAAGGGCCATAATATCTTGTTAATATTAACAGAGGGCCATGGTTTTGGTCTGCTAATTTTTCACATCTTCAGCACATCTTTGATAAGTAAGAGGGATTTAAAAAAGGCATTCAGTGAGATGACTACACACTAACTTTTTTATAGGTATTGACACACCATCAAGGATGTTCTAGGGAGATTCCATGGTTTACCCTTTGACCAAAAAGATCTTTATGCTGATCTGTCACTTTTAAAGTAAGTAAGTGCATTCTCAAACAAACCCTAAAACAAAGCAGCAAGAGCCCCCAGAAGTATGTAATCTAAATAACCATAAAACATAAATTGAGAGCTACAGTGTTTGGCTAGAATTCCAGGGAAATCCTTGCAAAGCTCAACCACTCCACTTCTGAAATCCTAAATTCAACAGCAGCAATGTAACCCTTCACACACAGTCACCACAGCATTCTCACCTGAAAATCTCAGAGCAACTTACTTAAAAAATGGAAAAAAAAAAAAAAATTGAGCCCTGAAGCGCTGGTAATTTTCCTCAAAAATGAAAAATGCGAGGATTACCTGTATGAAGCTGGGGAGACAATTTTCTAAATAGCCCATCTTGCAGCCCTGGCCATGCTGTCCCTGGCCACCCGCAGGAAGCAGCAGCTCTGGGCTCTCTAAGGGAGGAAGGGCTGCCCAGGGAGATGTGGGGATGCCTGGGGCTCCTCTGTGACCATGCTCACAGGGGTCCCAGGATGAGGGGAGAGATGAGGAGCTGACTCCATGCTTCACAAGGCTTGATTTATTATTTTATCATATATATTACACTAAAACTATACTATAAGAATAGAAGAAAAGGTTTCATCAGAAGGTTAGCTAAGAATAGAATAGAATAGAATAGAATAGAATAGAATAGAATAGAATAGAATAGAATAGAATAGAATAGAATAGAATAGAATAGAATAATAACAAAGGCTTGTGTCTCGGACATAAAGTCCAAGCCAGCTGACTGTGATTGGCCATTAATTAGAAACAACCACATGAGACCAATCACAGATGCACCTGTTGCATCCCACAGCAGCAGATAACCACTGTTTACATTTTGTTCCTGAGGCCTCCCAGCTGCTCAGGAAAGGATTTTTCATGAAAAGATGTCTATGACACTCCTCACCCTGCAGGAAGCAGCAGTTCTGGGCTCTCTCAGGCTGCCCAGGGAGCTGGGGATGCCTGGGCCTCCTCACCCTTCCATCCTTCCTCACCTGTCCTCACCATGGGTCTGAATTTGGCAATACCGCAGAGAAATAAAGGGGAAAAGGTAAGCAAAACAAGCACCCTCATCAGGAAGCTGCAACTTGCACTACGGAGGGGTTTGGGGTTATTCTGGGACAGCTCTCCCTGCTTTGGGGGACAGAGGCACCCCTGGCTCCCCGTGCCCACCCTGGGCAGAGCTGCTTCCCAATGGGAAATATCCTGCTGCAGCTGTGCTGCTTGCTGGCATAATCATCAGAATCATCAGCTCCCACTCTCCTCCCCCACCCTGTTTTCCTTTTTTTTTTTTTGACAGCTGTCTTCCTATCTCCCCAACAGGTGCTATTAGGCCCCGAACAATGGCGAAGGCTTTTAAGGCACTGCTGTTGACAAGTGAAAGGGAACAACAAATGGCTCAGTAGTGCTCTTCTCCCAGGGTCACTCAGCCAATGGTAATAGTTATTATTTTTATTTATTAGCTCCGTGGCACTGTCCCCCATTGTACCTCCTCGCCAGCCTCCCCTTGCCGTGCCAGCAAGGAGCTTTTTAACTTCCCATAAAAAGGGGCGAGCGCTCGCTCCGAGCCGGCTCTCGCTGCAAAGTGCACGGCTAATGAACGCTGTCCATTTGGGTCTGGGTAATTCATGATGTCAGCCAGCAGAGCTGGGGAGGGCTGCACCCAGGCACGGCCATGCTCACCCTGACACAGTGACAACGGGAGCACAGGGGCTGGCAGGACACAGAGGGGCTCTCACCCCTAGCTGGGGCTGTTCCTCAGGGTAATTATAAGATTAGCAGGTAAATATGACACCCCCTCTCTTGAGGTTGATGTGATTTTTCTTTCCCCTCCTTAGCATTTTGCTGACTGCATCATAATCCCCTTCAGAGAACAATGGCAGGTGGAAGGAAAGTTAATTTTCCCTTAAATGAAAATGACTGCGCCCATTTAAACAATGCACTCAGAAGTGTTACTGCCAGGAGAAAAAAATGTGCCAAAATGTTTTCTGATCCTAACGTATTTCTGATCCACATATATTTACCAGACGAGGTTACTCAATTAATAAATGGAATGCAACAGATAAACCCTATCAAATGCAAGCCCTGTGTTCTCACTGTCCTGGCAAACCAGGTAAATATGAAGGAAAATCAGGCAATTCCTTGTCCAAATGAAATCAGTAAACCAGCAAGTGACCCAGAGGCACAAATTCACTTGAAAGTTGAAAATGTAAAGCTAAACCCCATCAAAGTATTGACACATTGTGGAACTGGTTGGTTTAGTCATGTGTTATCTATCAAACTAATAGGTAATAGTATGTACATCTTTGATCATCTGCACCTATTTATTTCAATTATAAGTTGACACGACTGTAGTGAAAGGGCTACAGACATCAGATTGTGGATGTACTTCCCAGAGAAAGTGTGTACTGTTATAATTTGAACTTAATATAACATTGAAAGAACCAGAAAGCACTCATTTGGGACGTTCATAAAACCATTGAAGGAATTTTAATAATTGAAACCAGAAAACTGGAAAGCCTATCCCCCTGAAACAACAAAACCCCCACAGATTAGGCCCAGACTTCCATTCTTTTGCAAAGCATGACAGACTGTTTTACCCCTGGAAGTGAGAATTAAAGCACACACGTCTGATGCTAAACAACTCCACATCCTGAATGCCTCTTGCACAACATATGTGACCACAAAACCTCAACCATCCACTGCCAGATGCCAGACAGACAGGGACAACAACATTATTAATAATCACATTAAAAAAGGCACACTATAAATCAATGTTTCTGAAGTGCAGGTAGTTTCAGAGTAAATCACACTGCTAGCTGTGGTGTAAATGATATTTGCATGAAATCCTTATGCCAAATTAGGTAGAATTATTAAGGCCAATGCCATCATTGGACTTGCCCACAATAATCTCCCAGGAGTTGCACACAGGTTTCCCCACTGAAGTGCAGCATCCCATCTGCCTTGACAACGTGCTCTGTTTGCTCTCACTTGTCTCCATTCACAGATTTTGTTGGACTCTGTTATTTTCAGCATAAATGGGGTGAGGGAATACTCTGGGTTCCCTTTTGAGCAAGCATTTTTCTTTCTAAGGTAGAGAACAGCATCCAGATACATGGGTGGTTCAGCCATGCAGCAGCTGTGACAGGTAATCCCCAAATACCCAGAGAGAAATCAGGGGAAGTCTATTATGCACAGCTCTTTAACATAATGGTTCCAGACAAGGGGAAAGGAAAGTCAGAAAGTAAAAGCAGAAAAGTCAAATGGGGAAAACCACAAGGGAGATGAAGAAAACAATGCTGAGAACGAGAGCAAGACCAAGAAAGGGCCTCATCTGTCACATCCAAAATGTGCTTTATTACTCGTGCACTGAAGGAGAGGAGAGTCAGGACAGCTCTGCAGCCACCCCCTGGCTGCTGGAAACTGTCCCCAACATGGAGCCACTCCCCAGAAAAACAGATTCACACTGGAGCATCAACTGCACCTTCAAAACACTGCCAGCATGCCAAAGAGAAAACATCTTTTTTATCATAGAGGAATCTCACTCATACCCTGCAGCAGAACTTCTTCAGACTACTTCAGAAAATTTCCTTCGTTCACCTTAGGATGACTAAATGTCCTCTGTGGATTGTCCAGATGCACAGGAAGGCTGATGTGCATTTGGGATGGCTCCAGGAATCACCAAGGAGCAGGAAGGTGAATGCAGGGCAGGAGCAGAACCCCTTCCCCAGAGCTAAGGGCACTCACTGGGCAGCCTTTACACAGTGAGCACAATCAGGGGGCACTACATTCCTCCTGATAGAGAGAACACAGACCCCAGACAGACAGAGAATGCCAGCATTTCCTCTGATGAAGTCTGAAACAAGAAACAATTCTCTCACTCCTGCACTGCCAACCCTCATCAATGGCCACCCAGCATTATCCTTTTGCCTCTTCATGCAGCAAAGCTGCCCATGTCACAGTGGGACCTGATCTGCTTCACTAAAAACACGACAGGACTGGGTGTACTCATCCCACAGATCCCTCACTGCCCATCTGAGAGGGCTTGCTCCAGCTCCTGCTCCCTAAGACTGAAATTAGGAACCAACTCCTTCCTGCAGTTCCACAGCATTCACCTGTGCAGCCCCAATAACATCAGGGAGGGGCAAGCTCGCACCGAACTGAAGCAGGATGAGCAGGTTTAGGTGAAGAAAGAACCACTCAGAAGAGACCATACAACACATCTGCAGCTCAGGATCCTCCTCATTCTTCACCTGTGAGTGGTGTAAAGACATCTGGGCTCTGCTGTGAATGGGCAGAAGCTGCACTTTGCTCTGTCAGACAAACTTGGGATCTCTGCATTTGTGTTCTCATCTTGATCATCTCTACCTTTCATGGCACAAAAGGAAAAGGGCATCTTCTGAAATACCTCTGTTAAAACAAGGTGTGTCTCCTAAGAGCCTGGCCTCAAACTCAAGCTGCTCAGTGGGCCATGCACCTTGTGGCAGAAGAACCAAACCCAAACTTGTGTGAGGATGGGGACCCCAAGCACCGGCTGGGTACAGCTGGCTCAGGGGCTGGGACACACTGAATAACGCCTGGCTGGCTACACAAACCCTCACCAGGAGCTGGACCCACTCAGGAATGCAGCCCTGCAGGACCTGACAGTAAAGGTGGGTGCTTTTGGGGAGTGGCAGCTCCTTCCAATAAAGATCTAACCTGTAAACAGAGAGCATAATGCACAAAAAATAAAGAGAAAAAAATCAAGGAAAGAACCCATAGAGCAGATCTGGGCAGGGATGTATGCAGCTTTTGTGGGGTAATTCTGAGCATTGACTAAAACCACCTCCAAGTCCTTAAGAAACTCAGCTGAATTTTTATGTTTGCATGGAAATCAGTCAGGTAACTGTTGGTGCAGCTGTGGAAAAACTCAATCCCAGTCCAGTATCAACTGCTCCTCAATTTTAACAGTGAAACAGCTAATGCTGATGGACTCTGCATAGTAACACCATTACCAAACTGTTAGATGGAATCATTTCTTTTGTGATTTAATTCTGTGACTAACACTGATATCTCAGTATGGTCCCTTCCTTTTTTTCAGACACAATGCTCAACAATATGCAGTTTACATGGAGATTTATTTCACATCCAGCAAGAGATGCTTGGAAAAAGAACTACATGCAATTCAGCTTTTCTTTTTCAATGCTGAGATAAACCTAGGGCTGAGACCGAAATATTTTCTCTTAAACCCACCTCTCTCTGAGTAAGCTAGAGAAGTCTTTGAATAAATGTGTGTAAATGTCCCTCTGGCATGCAGATGTGAAGGACAGCCATAGCAGGTACGTGTCAGTGTGCCAGAAAAGGACCCAGAGTCAATATCAGAAGTGGTGGGGTGAAGCAGAGGGACTGGGGCTCCTGTGGAGTGAGGCAAATGCCAAGGGTGAATTCCCAGCTCGCCTGAGAACAGGGTGCCTGGGAAGGTGGGCTGTGCAGTAATTGCAGAATGGAGTAATGGGGAATTTAATAGATCAGAAAAGGCTGAATAGGGGAACAGCCCCATTGTTCACAAAGTTCTCTTTTGTGGCCAGGCCTTAAGAGAATGCCAGAGAAACAAATGGCTTAATCCTGGGGGGAGGCTATGGCATAAATGGAAGGAGTCCATTCCACCTTGAAAGCCAGTGGAATAAATTTCTGTATCACATAACCATACTGAAGACTGCAGCTTTCAGCAGAGCCTTAAGACTCTGCAATTGGCAAACCCTGACAATCATACCCTCCATGTCCTCCCTTGTCCCTTCAGAAAAGGACAAAAATGTCCTTTGTGGGCACACAGGGGACAAGTCACACAAACGTGGTGAAATGCCATGTAAAACACATGGTTACAGGGCAGCCCAGAGGGAAAGGATTCTTCAGGGCTGGTTTTACCTTCTCTGCCATGTTCTAACCACGGAGCTCCTCCTGGGGCTTCCTGGCTCTGTGAACACTGCAGCACCAATGATTTACACAGCCCCCCTGCTAAAGGAACTGAAGTGCTGTAAGGGACACGGTGCAGAATGCTGGTGAACCTTGCAAGGCTCTCCTGAGCATCACCTGCCTCTGGGAACTTCCCATTCCTTGAGCCCTGTTACAGCAGATGATGGAGTTGGAGAGTCCTGGGACATCAAAAATGGCATTTTTCCAGGTACTTCAACACAAGCTGAATCAAGAATACAGAAAGCACAGCCTAATTAAAAAAGTAAAGGTCACAATCTGGGGCTTAATATAGAATATAATATACATTTGCAGAACATATTCTAGCTTTCCAGAATATATTATGTTACACGTTATACCTTTCCAGAATATCTTATGTTCTATGTTATACCCTTCCAGAATATCTTATGTTACATGTTCTACCTTTCCAGAATATGTTCTACCTTTCCTTGCAGAGATGGAGAGTTCAAAGTGACACCATCAGCTTTGGCTGTATAAATAGCAGAAGAGCCAGGATGTCATGTATTACGTGGTTCAAGGATTAAGGAGAACATAAAACAACTGTTTGTTTTTTTGTTTTTTTTTTTTTTAATAGGAAAAAAATGCAGAAATACACATTTCTTAGTTACCCATAATTTCTTAATGCAAGTAACAGATTCTTAATTATGGAAAAAAGAAAAAATCTCAAGCTCATTCTAACTCAGGCAGAAAAGGGAAACATAGAAATGTAATGCAGCAATCCCCAAAGCAAACTTTTTCCAGATCTTTATGAAACTCAGTCTCTAATGCTCAAATTCCTACTACAGCTAGATGAAAGCTATCAGATGGCTCTAAATTTGACTACAGGAATTCTACAATTCTCTGTAAGTCTTTTGAATGAAATTCCATTCTAAAACAATTAAGAGAGAAAAATTAATTTGCCTTCCAAGAATTCAGGGTTGGAGATGTGCAGCTCAGCTGTGACCTGTGATTTACTTGGTAGGCAGTGTGTTGTACTTTTTATTCTTCTTCCTTCTCCTTTTGCCAGAGAAGAAAAAAAATATCACCATCGGTACACATTTCTTGAGAGCTCTGCACAAAGATAGGCTTCTGCAAAGCCCTGATCTGACTTTATTGAAACAGTTGTTTCCTTACATATTACAGACACTTTTAGTGAGAGTTTAAAACATATAAAAGCAGCTATTACTGCCTTGGACATTTCTAACTCAGAAAAGAAAAAAAATCAAGGTACAAAAAGGTTTTTTCCATCCTATTTAAATTACATTTGGGAAGTGCTCTGAGGGGCTACCACAAATTCCTTTAACCCCACCAGTCCCTTAGCTCCATTAGATTAATGATGCATCTCAAGCACTCACCCCTGTGCAGGAGAGTGTGGGACCTGCAGTCAGACCCCCACAACTCCCTGACCTGGGAACAGAGACCCCAGGGAGACACCAGTGCCTCCCCCCGCTGCAGCCAGCACTGCACTGCAAAACACAGATAACATCTGGGGAGAGGAAGATGAGGTGTGTGCTGAGCGGATTTGTCACCATGGAGAGACTTCAGAGCAGTTCTCCTGAGGAATAAACCACTCCAGACTACTGCATCTACTACACCCCTCTATCCGAACACCCCAAACACCAAATTGTTCCAGCAGCCCCCACTACAACGTGTTCCTGCCACTCCACACAATGCTTCAATTAAGGCTGGGCGACATTAACTATGATTATCAAAAAAAATGTATTTCCACAATGGCCCTTTCTGTCCAGTGCTGTAAGTCTCTGCTCCCAGAGCTGTGTTTATAGTGAAACGTGTGGTGTATTTTCCATTAAAAGCCTTGGCAGGAGTTTCTGTAGTTTTTCTCATGTATCTCAAGTTCAATACTCTTTCTGCATTTGCTTCACAATAACCAGTCCATTTCCAAGTGATTAATTTTCTATTCTAAAACAATGCATTCCTTTCCCCTCTCATTTTGCTGGTGTGGGGTTTTGTCTTTTTTTTTTTCCCCTTTTCTTACCAAGAGAAAAAAAAAATTCTTTTTCAATGACATCATGGTATAAAATTTTCAAAGCAGGTTTTAGCGGGAGATATGCAGATTGCTTTGAAAAGTTACCCTCATAAATAACAACAAAGTACTGAATTATCAAGGCTGTAACTCAGTCAAGAGGTGCTGTAACTATTTAAATGATATGACCTCAGCAGAACCCCTTGATTGAATTGCAGCCTTTCATTAAACCAGGCACTCTGTATTATTTTCTCTGAACTAGAGTAAATCAGGACGGTGAAGAGATTAGCCCCCAAGCCCATCTCTTTGTGATCTAGAGGCATATAATTTTTAACCATTACCTCAATTTTGTAACTTTAAAAGCCTGTGCATAATCTACTGTGTCAATAATTCCCTTCCACATATAGGGAATGAGGACACTACAAAATACTGCTGTATCACCAGGTACACTAAGAAACTGTAAGGCTAGTAAGGGAGCAAGATCCCACTACTGAAAACTAGAGAAAAGTTGGGAAAAAAAGGAGGGAGAAGAGCAAACTGTGGATTCACAGCACTGCTGCTTCATTCACAAAAAGCTGCAAACCAGAAGGGACCATTAGCTCATACAGGCTCATCTTCTATATATATTGCTGAATATTCATTATTTCATCAACCGAAATCAAACCTTCCTCTGATTTATTTCTAACTACCATTCTACTAGAAGAGAAACAGCTGGCCTCTGAGTCAGGACATTCCATAAATATCTCCTTGCTTTTACTGGAAAGTCGTGTGTGCAGGGATGAGGGTGGAGGGAACCAGGGTGCTTAAAACACACTCTGCTCATCCCCAGCTGGCTGATGTGATGCTGCCTCCCTGTTTGGAGAGAGACAACCTCCACACCAGTGGTTCCCAAACAAACCCACGAGGACAGCATCGATGTTTGGGTGTGACGGTGCTCACAGGGGTTCTTGGATGAGGGAAGAGATGAAGGGTCTTACTCCACATTTCAGAAGGCTTGATTTATTATTTTATGTAATTTAAATTCATTATTTTAATGTAATATTATATATATTACATTAAAACTATACTAAAAAAATAGAAGAAAAGGATCTCATCAGAAGGCTAGCTAAGAATAGAATAGCAAAGAATGACAACAAAGCTTCTGTCTCAGACAGTCTGAGCCAGCTGACTGTGATTGGCCATTAATAACAAACAAACTAACATGAGTTAATCACAGATCTACTTGTTGCATTCCACAGCAGCAGATAACCAATGTTTACATTTTGTTCTTGAGGCCTCTCAGCTTCTCAAGAGCAAAAAATCTCAAAGAAAGGATTTTTCATGAAAAGATGTCTGCGACGTTTGGGAGCTTTTTACAGAGTGGGTCCCTGCAGGAGCTGCCCTGCTCATGCAAGAGGCCAGGCAGGGATCCCTTGTCCCAAGAGAGCTCCCCAGGGCTTGGGACATGGTTTGGGAGGAACAAGCTCACAGTTCCTACCATACCCTGGAAGAGGATGGCGCTTTTCCTGCTTGGGGCATGGTTTGGGAGGAACAAGCTCACAATTCCTGCCATACCATGGTTCAGGAGGAACAAGCTCAAAGTTCCTGCCATACCATGGTTTGGGAGGAACAAGCTCACAATTCCTACCATACCACAGTTTAGGAGGAAGAAGCTCACAGTTCCTGCCATACCACGGTTTAGGAGGAAGAAGGTCACAGTTCCTGCCATACCATGGTTTAGGAGGAAGAAGCTCACAATTCCCACCATACCACGGTTTAGGAGGAAGAAGCTCACAGTTCCTGCCATACCACGGTTTAGGAGGAAGAAGCTCACAGTTCCTGCCATACCATGGTTTAGGAGGAACAAGCTCACAATTCCTGCCATACCATGGTTTAGGAGGAACAAGCTCACAATTTCTGCCATACCATGGTTCAGGAGGAACAAGCTCAAAGTTCCTGCCATACCATGGTTTAGGAGGAAGAAGCTCACAATTCCTGCCATACCATGGTTCAGGAGGAACAAGCTCAAAGTTCCTGCCATACCATGGTTTAGGAGGAAGAAGCTCACAGTTCCTGCCATACCATGGTTCAGGAGGAACAGCTCAAAGTTCTGCCATACCATGGTTTAGGAGGAACAAGCTCACAATTTCTGCCATACCATGGTTCAGGAGGAACAAGCTCAAAGTTCCTGCCATACCATGGTTTAGGAGGAAGAAGCTCACAGTTCCTACCATACCCTGCAAGAAGACGGCGCTTTCCCCACCCGGCCATAGCGCGCTCCAGCTTTCCTTATTGCTGGGGCTCTGCCTTCTTTCCCAAAGCCCCCACATGTAACTTCTCGGCAAGAGGAAAGCCACAGTGAGTCCCTTTAGCCATTTTCCTATATTTGTGTAGCTGCGAGCCGCTGTGCAGAGAGGGGAGCAGCAGCCAGCCCCAACAACAAAAGGGCCACTGTGGGCGCGCCAGGGGCAGACGCGGTGGAAGGCAGCCCACAGGAAAAGGGCTGGCTCCAGCCAGGGGCTCCGGCCGAGCACAGGCTCTGCATTCACTCAAATTGGCAACAGGTCCCTCTGTTCCTGGCTGGGAGCTGTGAACAAGGCTCGGGATTGAATAACCAATTATACAACCGCTGACTGAGTTTATCCAAGGTTTGCAAACTGCTATAATAGCCCAGTATTCACTGACTGTTTTATCCTTTTCCAGATATAGTGTCATATCTCCCCTTGTGCTCCATTTACATGTCACTTTATTACATACATCCATTAAAAAGGTTAATACAATGTCACAGTCAATGCCTAAATGTTGCCATTCAGGATGCTCGCCTTGCTCCCCGCTACATTTCACATTCACACGTTCCTTTCTCTCCCCCTCTCCTGCGGGCTCTGCTCGCTCGCGCACTCTTTCCTGCTGCAAGTTAAATCAATTTGCTGTCAAGAATACAGAGCAGAGCACGGACAAAACGGTAGCCAGGAGTCAACGGAGTAAAAACTGCATGCTCCCTCGAGTTGCCAGTCATGGGAGCGCTCTGCGCCGCCAGTGACGGGAATAACCTTTAAATCCCAAATCCAGGGAACCGCTCAAACCTGCACACGCTGCCGAGACTCACCTGGGCCTCCTCAATTATCAGCAAAGCTCACTCGCTAACAAAGTCTTCTGAGCGGCTTTTCCTACTTTTAGATTAACTTTAAACACGCCACTAACTGTTCTTCTCCCATTTTTAACACTTCCCAACTTGACCCCACCTACAACCCAGACGCGTAGGAGGCTGGAAAAGACTGGAAAAAAAAATAAAACAGAGCCAAAATTTTCTGCATCTTCCTGTGAATTACTGATAGAGATTGCGCTTAAATTTGCTCGTTATTTTTCTCTTTTGCTAAAGATTATTTTCTCCGATCAAATTGATCATCTCTGCACAGAATTTTGTTTCTGTGAAAAAACAGAAAGAAAACAGTAAGAAAAGAAAATCACTCAAAATCTTCTACAGGTCCACTATTTGAGATAACGCAATTTATCTCAGTAAGTGTGACTTATTAAATTTTTGTTTTCTACTGCCCTAATAACAAAAAATAGGCCAAGAAATCAAAGACAAAATTTTACATTTGGATTTTATGCAGTACAACTGACTGCTGTTTGTATACATGGTACCACTGGCAGGAAAGTCCAACTTTTGAGTAAGGTGCAGCTTCTGAGATGATCAGTTCAGCAGATCTCCACACAGGAAAGCTACATTTATTTAACAAAGCCCAGCTTCATTCCTGATCATAAACACTGATTTTCACTTACCTTTTTGGCTTTTTACAGTTAGAAGTAGGGAAGTTCAGAAAAAAAGAATTTGATCCTGACAACTAAAGAACCTGAAGATATTTTTCATTCTCCATCAATTTCCTGGGGTTTGAGACTTCAACTTTTTGGTGTCTGACCATGAAAGCCACGGACACAGAAAAAATGTTTTTTAAAACAATACTTTTGTAGAAGCTAATTGTTTATTTACTGATTATCAGTCGGGAAAGTGCACAAATATTTGAAAATCATCTAAGCCGAGGGCGTTATCAACTCATCATCAGCATGTAAAGTTTGACTGCAATAATTAAAACAGAGCATTTTTTCCCCAGAATGTCCCCCTGCAAAAGAATATGAAATACACTGCTCATGTGAGCTGTACACCGGTCCCACTCAGTCAATAAATAATCATTCACTGGGGTGAGACTGTCAAAAATATTCTGGTTTACTTCTAAAAACCCTTCATACAGGTTTTGGATAATATCTATTTCTATTCTGAGGAGTGCTCAGGCTTCTCACACCAAGCCTTGATGCTCCCAGACACCACCTCATGTACGGTTCCAAACTGCTGCAGGGAGCCCAGAGCACCTCATTTTTCACCCTTCAGCCTGGGAAAAGGAGGGATCTGGGAAGAATTGGGATGCAGGCTTGGAGGAGCACAGCAGTCCTGACACACCCATGGGAGAGACACCCAAACTTCACAAAGTTTCTCTGACTCTCAACAAAACAACCAAATCCTTCAACAACTCCCATTACTCCGTTTAGGATTCCAAACAACAAAATCACAGCAAAAATCTATTTCCAGTGAATCACGTTCCCATCTAAGGGCCTGTATGTAAAGTCCTTTCTTTTGTTCTTTTTTTCATACAATGCCTTTTGAGGGGTTCACAATGCCACTGGCCACGTTTGCATCACAAAGGACCTGCAGGCCCCTCGTTGTTCAGCTATCAGGAATAGACTCCTGATTGAGCTGCACTCTCAGTGACACACGGGAGCAGTGACAGAAGCCCTCCCCTCAATTTACCCCCAAACCAATTATGTGCAAGCTTTGTGCACCATGAAATTCTATCAGCAACAAATGATATCAGCACTGTTTATGAATGGTATGGCAAGTTGTTGTCCAAAAATAGGAATTGCCTCTGGCAGAAGAGAGGAAGGTGAAAATTCTTTTGGCAAGTGAAGAGGCTTCTGTTTCCTTCTCTTGTCTAATTGTACTAAAGAAAAAACTGACACCTAATTTTGTTACCACAGTTTCTTACAGCTTCTTAAACTCTGATGACCTGACTTGGTACTAATCTAACCAAGTCCAAAGCAAGGAGCTTCAAAATTGTTTAAGGAAGAACAACTCCTCTGAGCTCCTTTGGAAAAGGACATTCTCCTAACTCTGACTTCTTTTTCCTGCTCATTCAAGCACAACAAGGAGAAAACGGGGCCGGAATTTCTATGGCCAAAACCAAAACAAAGAAGAAAAAACAAAACAGGACATGAAATCCCTTTTTACAGGCTCCCAGGCAGAGAAGGATGCAAAACTGCGTCACATTTTGGACAGACACAATGAAGAAAGGCCTAGCTTGAAAATATAGTTATAAAAGTGTTCTTTTTTTTTTTTTTTGTAAGGAAATTCTGAAAGGGAAAATTCCTTCCTATCACCCATTTTGATTTACAGGTTAGCACCTTGCAAGTGTCTGCAGCTCTGGTTACCATTCCAGCCTCCGCAGGAGGATATCCTGTCTGTCCCTGTGACATCCCTGGCAGCACTGGGATCACTCTCACACATGAGAACGTGGAATTCCAGAGCCCTGCAGTGCTCCTAAATCAGTCTGTGCTCCTCTGTTTGAGGAAACTGATATTGCCTGAAAGATGCTGCACCTCTCAATAAAACCATCACATTACTGATCTGTGGAGTGGTGCTCTCATCCCACTTTTTGGTGGCTTTTTGCAAACACTTCTGTTGTGCATAACCCAGAAACAGAACACAGTGCAACGCTTTCTGATTGCTAACTGACACTCCTGCCTCAGACCTCAAGCTCTTTTGAACAATGAGTAAGCACAATTGAGAACCCATGAATTTGAACACTGAGCCACAAGTGGGACAAGCCCTGCCTGTCCCACAGCTCACAGAGAGATGGCAAACACTCCAGGGAGTGATCAAACTGTTCTCTTATGGTATTTAAAAAATAAATTTAAAAAAATACTTGTACCTCCTTCTAAGTTTAAGGACAAAATCTGACTGGTTAGTTTCCAACCTTCTCATCTCTTTCCTTTCTGAGACCTCCTTATTGTGAGCACACAAATAATTTCTAAGTGAAATAGTAATTAATACCTAGCTATTCTACCCTTGACAGAAAAGAAGAATAAAGCAGAGCTTGATTCACTGACTCCTTGAAACAGATTCTTAGGGGAACTGAAGACATTCAGAGGGCAGAACAAATGATATTTTATGGAACTTATGGTCACTCTGGAACTCTCCCTATTTATAATTGTATCTTCTGGTATTCCTGCCCTCATCAAAAGAGAAGGACAGAGCAGGAAATGTGAGGGCAGATTTTTTTCCTCCATCCATTCTAGTGGCTGGATGCCTCAATAAGGCACAATTTATTTCTGTTACAGCTCACCTCTTAGCCTGGAGCCAGCAACAGCCAGCTTTAAGGCAGGTACAGTAATTGCAGGTTGCTAATTGGTTATTTCAGAATGGTATTATTACTGTACTCAAGAATCAGAATGTTACTGCTTTCATCAGGCTTTGTTTAAAAAAACAAAGATGTGAATTTCCACCTCTCCAATTTTGCAACTGCAGCACAGCGCTGGATTGCCAGTGGTTGGTAGATAGCTCCCATTTCAAACACATATTTATCTGTGTTAGCTGCAAAATGATAGGGCTGTGCAGAGGAACGACTCCCTTGTTTCATGTTCCTAATCTTCTGCTGAATTCACTTCACTAGAAAGGGATGCGTTTGTTTGAATTTGTGATGTCACGTGCATCTCAGAGCATTCCTAAAAATACGTGAAGTCCACAAAACCTTTGCAAACTTTTCTCTCTGAGCATGCCATAGAGAAATGTAGCTTAAAATACCTTCATAACTTCACTAGAAAGGGATGGATTTGTTTGAATTTCATTTGTGATGTCACACCATTTCAGAGCATTCCTAAAAATAGGCGAAGTCCAAAAGACCTTTGCAAACTTTTCTCTCTGAGCACAGAGAAATGTAGCTCAAAATACATCAGGCTATTAACATTTTAACCACCCTGAAGTCATATTCGTGTTGCTACATTTTCAAATTATTTTCCACTTTACAAGAAAGATAAACATAAAGTTCCTTTGATATTTTAAACCCTGACTTAGAGACCATTTCAGCCTCGCTCTGCCCAAGTGTTAACTGACTAATAGCTCAGCAGCTGTGGAAGAAAACATCTCTCATCTCCCCCATGGTCCGGCACCTTCCATTTATGGCTGCAATGATTTCATGATGTTTTACCGCTGCTGGCTCCCATTTTTTTCCCCTGTCACTCTCTCCGAGCTGCTCTGAAGCCCGGGAAGGATTTGGGAAGCTCTCACTCAGAGCAGCCCTGAGCAAGAGCCAATCGCCAGGGCAAGGGAAGCCTTCTTACCTAAACAAACCATTATCGGCTCATCTCGTCTCTTTGTACTCTTTTTTTGCTATTACCTCACGGGATTAACTTTTATCTCTAATCTCTGCTCTGGCCAACTGTCAGGGAGCCTAAAAGCTGCCTGTCTTTTAATCTGTGTGTAATAATGCTGCTGGTACCGACAGATAACTGTGAAACAACGCGGAGGGAAGGAAGGAAAACACACGGACGCACAAGGGCTGATTGTTACAAACTGCTGGGCTCGTTCCTACCTGAAAGGAGGGCAAGATCACGCCTGATGTCCACACTGCACCTCCCTCTTGTCCTCTTCCGTGGTTTTCTTTTCAATCCAATGCCACCTAAGTGTTTTAATTTGGGGGATCTGTTCCTATTAACAATTTATCTCCTGCTCAACCTGAAAGGGCCAAGGGTTTCTAGGAGTGTGCAAGAAACCTCAGCTACCTGTAACCTTTCCTTAAACAAAAAAACAGGATGGGAAGGAAAAGGAAAATAGGAGAAAGAGAAGAGGAGAAAGAGATCCTACTGTAAAGGGAAACAGCCAGAGCTTCAAAACAGTCAACATTTTAAAGCTTGCCTTGAAATAAGTAAGTCTCTTTCTGGGTGGCACATTTACCAGGCAGTCAGGCTCTCCTTTACTTCAAGTTAATACTTTTATAAGCTCTCCCCAGTACTACATTACACCATGTTTTGTAAAACAAGAGCAAGACTGCAAGAAAAACAAAGAGCACTTAATGATGGCCAGGTGTGTAGGGTAGCAGCTCTTACAGAACATGGGCTCTTGAGGGGCTGGAGTGGGGAGGCAAACCCTTGTAAAAACTGCTCCTCCAGGGGTCTTGGTGGCATTTTTTTCCAGATTTTATTAAAAGCTTATTAAAGTCAAAGACATGCCCTTTCATTTAAATCTAGTCCTTTGAGTATGGAAATCAACAGGGGAGAGGAATAAAGGAGCCCTTCCAAAAAATATCAGCAGGAGAGCTATGGACACAGAATAAAGTCTAGCTAGGACACAGTATTGTAGGGAATAGTTGTAGGGACAGAAAGGATCCAAGTCCTACATGGAATAGCAATTGCAATGAAAGCAGGAGGCTTAGTGATAAATGCATTGGAACCAGGTAACTTCCAGGATTCTGGCTCAGTATCTACTATATTTCTCAAAACCTATAAAGCAAATTCCCATGTTCCAAGCACTGGACATGAAAATTTAAGGATCAGGCACCATGCCTTGGATAACCAACACATGTAGAGCAGCACAGGACAAAATCTTCTCCTGGCAAGTCCCAGACAATCCCATTGAATCTCTGGTGATTTGGACACCTTAGCAGTTGTATGATATTCCAGCTTTGGCCGTAAAGGCATCACTATTCCCAAGTGGGAAGAACAAGGCAGGAGGAGAAATGCCTGGCCCAAAGCCACTCAGGAGGGCCCAGAGGCAGAGGCAAGGTCACACAGAGTCAGTGAGGGTGGAAAAGACCCCAGGATCATCAAATCCAGCCTTAATTAACCACCATCACCTTGGCAAGCACCACAGCACTCAGGGCATGTCCAGCTGCCTCCTGAGCATGCCCCAGGGATGGTGACTCCACAGCTCCCTGGGCAGCCTGTTCCAGCGCCCAACATTCCTGAAATTCCTCCTGAAAGCCGCAGCCTGAATGGAGAATCCGGGCTGCTTTAGGAGAGGGGTGGCCAGGACACAACCCCTGGTGCCCAGGTGCCCTCATGGGGACAGACCCAGCTTCAGGTGCCCTCCCCAAGGCCTCTCTGCTCTTCACACCTTCCCAGAGCCCTTCCCTGCCACCTGTGACCGTGCTCACAGGGGTTTTCAGATTGGGGAAGAGACGAGGATCTGACTCCATGTTTCAGAAGGCTTGATTTATTCTTTTATGCTATATAGTACATTAAAACTATACTAAAAGAATAGAAGAAAAGGTTCTCATCAGAAGGCTTGCTAAGAATAGGAAAAGAAGGAATGATAACAAAGGCTTGTGGCTCAGCTCTCTGTCCGAGCCAGCTGACTGTGATTGGCCATTAATTAGAAACAACCCCATGAGACCAATCACAGATGCACCTGTTGCATTCCACAGCAGCAGATAATCAATGTTTACATTTTGTTCCTGAGGCCTCTCAGCTTCTCAGGAGGAAAAAATCCTAAGGAAAGGATTGTCCATAAAAGATGTCTGTGACACCATCCCTAAGGAACCTGAAGCACACTCAGCAGTGATTGTCCCTGCAGAGCCCAAACCTCACCCCTCTGCAGGATGTGCTGCAATGATTTCAGTCCCCCAACACAGTGACAAAGGGTACAGGGGTAGGGATCAATAACAAAGGCAAGCTGCAATCCTTCAGCCAAAAAAGCACAGGAAATTTTTAACCAAAGCCACCTGAAAGTCCAGAGAGAGAAAATGGACCAGAGACATGTCAAGGGTGAACTTCTTGGCAAAGGAGGGAAAAAGGGCATTGTGAATGAGGAAGGGGATGGGAACCATCCTGAAGGTGACTGTGGGTGTGGTGGGCACTGGCACAGGCTGCCCAGAGGAGCTGGGGATGCCCAGGCCCTGCAGGTGTCCCTGTTCGTGGCAGGGAGGCTGGAACAAGGTGATCTTTAAGGTGCCTTCCAACCCAAACTGCTCTGCGATTCACCAAACCCAAATCCTTTCCCCTTCTGCTCTGTCATCAGAGCTGCTCTGGGGGTTTGCTCTTCACTCCATGCATTCCCTGAACACTGACCAAGCTGTCCTGGCAGCCAGAGCTGGACACCCTTGCACTGGAACTCAAACCCTCTCTGACAAGCCATCATTCCTGACAATTCCTGAATCCCAATGAAGAAAAGCAAGAAACATATAATGAATTCTACTATCCATCAGTAAAATAACTGATAATCTCAGTCTGCATCCTATGCTCTTTATCACATCCTATCTCCAAATGGTTTTTCAGGAATTCTGAGAAGATAACAGTAAGCAAACTCAAGACACCTCTTGCCAAATGAACATATGACCACAATTGTCTGGGATTATTGAGAATCCAGAAATAAAGAAGCACCAGAAGCAATAACAACCATGCTGCACAGGGATTACTGATGATTTAACACTGCTGTTCAAGTATCAAAGGCTGCTGCTCCATTTAAACATGGACTATGGTGGTAAAAAGGTATTCAAAGAGCAAAGCAGCAGTGTTTCCTCTCATTGATACTGAACTAAAAGGGACAAAAAAAAAATCAGGAAACCAAATTGTTCAAAACTTTGTCTCTCCCACCTGTTTCACCTGACACCATGAAGTCTTTAGACTTGCCCATCTCATCCTATGATGCTTGTACTCAACCCCAAAAAAGTCTTTGCAAACATTACAGCATTTATAACAAAAACAAAACCCTGGATCTCCTCACTGTCACCTCTGAAATCCTTCTTCGTGCCACTGTCAGTGCCGGTCCCTCATTTCATCAGAGTAAAAATCTGCATCTGCTCCACATTTGAGACAGCATTCACAGTTTTTCAGACTGCCAGCACCACGAGCTCACAACCAAGCTCTAATCGGTGACAGAGCTGCGCCCACGCCCGCAGCCCACTCCCCCCAAAATAGGGAATCGGGGACACAGCTCCAGCTCTGACCCCAGAGCCCAGATTAGCAACCTCCCACTGCCCCTCAGAAACTCAGCAATCAATACACGGCCGCAGTTAAAAATGCCTCCCGAGCACTCCCCAGCAGCAGAGCCTGCTCAGGGTGATCATCTGAGCATCTTAAGTCAGGCTTTAATAGGGTTCTACTGTATACAGTACATCTAAAAAAAAAAAAGAGCCCACTAAAAATAACGAGGAGAGGAGATGATTGTGGAGGATCTCACTCTCTCAGCATCGTTTCTAGCCCGTGCCCACAACACTCCAGTGAAATATCTTGTCAGGCCAGGAGGGCTCGACAGGCCTAATCAATAGCTGTTATTTTTTTCACAAGTGCCAACAAAGGAAAAACTTAATTTATGCCACGCAAGATGCTGAAAATAATTCGTACTAATTGGACTGCCGAAAATTCCCCTTCTGTCCTTCTGTTTTCGATTGCTTTTAACTTCTCAAACTTCGACTGTCCACACTGAAATGCTCAGCCTCTGAGCTGGGGAAAAAAACAAAAACACAGCAGTAACAAGGGCAACGTTACTCTCTTGCTATCTGACAGTTTAAGCTGCCATTTTTAAGCAAAATTAGCATTGGATTTAAGTGTCTAACTTCCTTCAAGTGCTTTGTAAAAGACAGCTACGCTGCTTGAGAATGCCAGATTTTGTCAAGTGAAGATGAGATGAGTACAGACTCACTCAGCATTGTCTTCAGAGAAAGTCAGATTAGTGCAGACAGCTTTACTACTTGCAATAGATATTCTAATGCAATATTCTAATATTCTGCATTGTTATTGTTCCCTGGGACTTGGAAAAGCCCTTTGGAAGCACATGGAGTAAATCTAACAACTTGTGGAGGTTTTTTCTCTTCATAACCACACATGAACATGGCATAGTGCTACAGCACTTTGTGGGGCCGCCAGGCCATCAGGTTAGTATCCCTAACGCTGGTTACATCTAAAAAAGCTAACAGAGCAAGTGAAGGTTATTCATAATGAGTGGGAAGATTCTGATAAGCAATGAAGTATTCCACAAAAAAAGCCATCCACTGCCATTTGTCTGCAAAGCTACAAGAAGCACTTTCATGAACTCTGTATTTCAACAAAAAAAAATGAAACCAAACCAGCAATCAATACCAATAGCTGACATGCATGTTATCACAGAAGAGTTTCCAGCCCCTGTCCTGTTTGGAGAACTGTGGATCTGGAGCACAGCTATCTAACAAAGTATGGCCAGCAGTGCTGAGTGCTTGGTTCTCCTGCTGTTTTAACTGTGGGAACACACAGAAAAGGCTGGATGCTTTCCCCAGACAAATGGAGATGCATTCCCATCCTAAACCATGATGTACAAGCTCCCAAAGAACCACGCCAGGCTGTCAGGGCAGCGCTGCTGCTGGGGAACCAGACAGGACAGGGGTTTGCTGTGGGAAGGGGAGCCGGCAGGGAAATGCTCTGCACACCAGGATGAAGGAGAAGCAGGACCAGGGAACTGCAGATGGAGGAAAGGTGGGCACTGGGGTTCTATGGAAGGTCCCTATTTCTTTAGCATTTTTCCATAATAACACAGCAGCCAAGCAGAAATATATCCAGTAAAAAGCCACTGAGACTTTGCTTTCTTCAGTGATCCAGTCTGACTCAGGTCGTACAGTTTTAGACCCAGCTGAAGTGAATTCCCAAAAGAAAAAGGATTTGCCCTATCCTTGACATGCCAGCCTGTTCCAGAGCAGAATGAAATGGAGAAACACAATCAGTAATTCAGAGAGCTGCAGAGTTTGGCTCCAGTGTTATCTTAAACCTTGAGCTAACCTGACAGGATACATGCACACCAGAACCTGAATTTAATCTGACCAAATGTCTGATGACCAACCTGTGACTGCATAGCAGAGCTCAGCTCCAGCATGCATGTGGAGACACCTGAGGGACAGAAATGAATGTTCACATAGCAAATGTTAGATGCTGCTTCACTCTGACACGAGGCTGTGCTGTTAGAATAGAAGCAGCACAAAAGCAATGCATGGTACAACGCAGAAGCTTTTTTACCATTCACTCCTAACTTTATTAACTTTCAGAAAGGTTCATGCTGTTATTCTGTCCAGAATTTGCATGCACACTTCCAACAGATTATTAATATTTACCAGCAAGAATAAGGAAGTGTAAGTAGGATACATAAAGCTAATATGTACTTCTGTTCTAACATGAAGGGTTTAACATAACACATCCTGTCCTTGCAGTAATAACCATCCCATGTGAACAAGAGGGGATAACGTGGGGGGGTTTTTTGTAAGAAAATATGTTTTACACAGATTTTTTTTTATACATTGAGACTTTCAAGTGCATCTCTACATCTACGTGTTTGTACATGGAAAAAACTTTCTGCTCTTACAATGACTTCAGAAATCAAGCAGGGCGATACTGCTCCTTACTTTGAACAAGGAAACATTTTAACAAAAAAAAATTATATTATGACTGAAAATATTATTTTGTGGCTTTGTGGAATTGTTCTACCTGACTTTGCACCAGAGCAAAAAACTCCTAGGGATAGACAGGCAGGTGATCATTAAACCAGTGTCAGGACAGTTAGTGTTCATTCAGTGTCCACCCAAACTCTGACTCCTCTGCCGGAATCTCTCCTAGCAAGCAAATCTTGCTCTTTGTCAGCTCCATGAGCACACCCAGCTCAGTGACAGACCCAAGCATGGGAACAGAGGGGAATTATTACCAGAGGGCTGAAGAACCCTTAAATCCATTCCCCACTGGGTTCTAACAGTCACTGTTAGAATCACAGAGTAATTTACCTGTGGAGAAAACCAACTGCCAAAAGATCCAAGGAAAAAGATAATATTTAATCGTATTTACAGATGCGCCAGCTTTGATTTCAAGGTCTACAAGGTTGCAGGAACATAAAATAAAAACAGAGGATCAGTTCTGCTACTCTCTCAACTTAGGCAGCAAATCAAATCTTCCAGGTCCAGCCTACATACCTCAGATACGTATGAGAATGAAAATAAGAAGGATAACCACAGACACTGAAGAAGAATCATCAAATGCATCACCATCGTTCTGAACGACGACAAAAACGGCACTTGAGTGAGAGATCACCTTCCAGCTCCATCACACCCAATGCCACATTTAATGCCAGACTCAAATTTATAGGCTATTAAAGCAAACAAAACCATGTTTAAGGCAATGCTATGTTACTTTGGTGTTTATACACAAACCACAGAAGTTTGCAAATTCAAATTTGACACACAGGCCTTCATCTGTTCCATGAACACAAATGGCAATGTCTGCACTGAGTGCCTCGATCCGGGGCACAGCTTTTGGTGTCATGCATGGATTTCAGCTCAGCTCTTCATTCCCTGTCCAGCAGGGACCTGGCTGCCACTCAAGAGACACTGCAAAGTGCAATATTGAGGCTGCAAGGCTGCCCAAAGGGTCTGGGAACCTTTAGGGCCAAGGGTGATATTTGGGGGCATGTGTGCTCTGGCAGAAGGGATGGAGTGATGTTTCAGACATGGAGGGATTTCTTCCAAAACCAGCCTGGATATCCCACTCACGCATCTCTGTCCACAGAGGTCCATTAGGCTTTTATCTCATCTTCCTTTCCCCTACAGTTTTCTTTGATAGATCTCTGCTCTTCTCCAGTTATCAGCTATTACCAGAGACAAAAGCCAGCAGCTAAACCATAACCAACCTGAATATGGCAAATCTATTGTTTTCAAAATTAAAATAAATCCAACAAAGTCCTTCTTTTAGTGTGGTCACTGGAATATGTATACTGAATATTTCAGTAGGACAGCTCAGTTTTTAATTCTTCAGCATTCTCTACACCATGAGAAAACAGCTACCACCACTCATCTGACTGCTGAGTATTCCGTGGCCCAAATTCATAAAGTTATTTAGGATGTGCTAAATTTAACATATGGCCCCAAATCCACCTTTGTAAAGCATGGTCTGAGTCCAGTTTAAGTGAACTTTATACTACACTAATATTGTCATAATTTTATTTTAACCAAAACCACTGATCTAATGTTGTTACAAAGGTGCCCTGAAAAGCTCCATTCTAGTATTTTAAGAAGAACCTCTCCTAAAACTGTTGCACATTTGTGAAGAAGGATTTGGGGGTTTTAAGTGAACACTCTTTAAAAAAACCTAAATTTTAGTTTAAAGAAATAGAATCAAAAAGAGAAATTATATAGACAGATTTTCCAGTCCATCATATTAGAAACTGGGTAAATTAGGCACTTTTTTGTTAAATACTTCCTTCTGTTGACTCCAAATGGGACTACCAGAGTAAAGAAGAGAAGAACTGATTTGTGCTGTTTCCCACAGGGTCACTGTAATCTCCTATCACTGGCTCAACAATGAAGAGACAGAAGCACATTTCTAGAATGCTGCTGATTAAAACGGGGTTTTTTAAATAGACATTTAACAATATTAGCTTTGTATTTAGCTTACATTAGAAAAAGAAACAAAGTTTCACTTTGCTTGAAAGAAATACTGAAGAACTATTAGAATGTTACTTTAGAATATTCAAATAATGTGGGAAAGCAAGTCCAGTTTTAAGGTAAAGCAGAGGACTCCTGGTCCTGAGTTGCACTGGAAGTTGAAAAACCCAAAAAGAATCATTGATCTCTCTCTGGATTGAATTCTCCTTCTCCCAAAATCATTCTGGAGGAAGGTTCACGTTGGCTTCTGAATTGCTGAGATGGTGTTTAACTAATACACAAACAGAAAGGGAAATATTCTAAAAGCTGAGAAGTGAGTGCTAGCAAGGAGAGTGTAATTTAATAGCCTGAAGCTGTCTGATATACATAACCACATGAAAAGAAACCCTGTAAACCTCCAAACTGTTAGCTATCAGTTCCGAGTGGCACACCAAATCCTTTTAACTCAACTTATTTTGGCTCAATTCTGTCAAGGCAAAATTAGCCTGTGCTGTTTTCAACTGAAATTACACACTGCCACTTCCATTCAAAGCGAGACTCAAGGCTTGCCTCCCTCATTATTTGCATTAAAAGTCATCCAGAAGTTTCCTCAGAACTCCACTGGATCAATTTGAAGATTCATGCATGGAATTATTTTTAAGACAGAGTATTGTGTCTTGGCAGCATCCCTCAAGTGTGCCCATGCCAGCTCACAGGAGCTTTTCCACAGCAGGTGCAATACAGCAATTCCAGGAGTCTTGCACTGGCTGAAGGCTCCACTCCTGCCTCAGAGAAAACAGAGACAAAACACCAAAATCCCTCCTGACGCATTCACTGTTCTAAAACACACTAGGATGATCCACAGAATGTCAATACAACCAACTTCCTGTGCCCTCTGATAACTCATGGACTTAGTATTTTATAGCTCTTTTAATGCTATGAATAGTCAGAAATCACCTATTGCAGAAGATGAATGACAATAAAGTTCATGTTCAAACACTGAAATCAAAGAAGATATTTGGATTCTGAAGCAGCATTTTTCTATCACACAGTCTCAACACATCCCTTAAATACTGAGTTCCCATCACCATCTAAACGGGCTAAACCTCACATGGACTCCATCAAGCAGGGCAGGTGGTGTCAGAATCTGACCTGGCCCCCTTCTCAAAATATGGGAGAGCAATATGGAACAAAATATCAGAGCTTCTCCCATGAAGCACCTTCATTAGCTTGCCACACAGGTTTTTGTGCTCAATGGAAAGGGTTAAATGGCTTCTCCTAAACCACAGAAACCATTTTGTTTCAATGCAGGGAGAAAGAGAGAAGAACGGGGCAGGGGCAGCTCTACAGGGAGGAGCTGAGGTCTAGAGAGGGGCTTGTAATTGACTTCTTTATTTACCATTAAACTTCTTTCAGCTAAGTCCAAGAAAGCAGTGAGAGAGCCCTGACTAGATGGTTTGCAAACCGTTATGCAGTTATGGGAAAAGGATCAAAGGAGAATTCCTACATTTCACTGTTTGTGTTTCCTGTATTTCACAGTTTCACATCAACCTTCTCGTTTGCATGAGCCTTCCTTCCACTGACACTCAGGAACCCGTGCTGCAGATTCCCTCATGAGGGCAACCAACCAAGCCTCCAAAAACTGGGAAGGATCAGAGACAGGACAAGCTGCACATTTCTATATTCACTTTATCTCACGTTTAATTCCTCATAACCATATCCTGAAACTGAAAAAAAACCCAGTAATAATACACTGAACTTGTTTTAAAGGGGTTTTTCTCACCAGGGAAAAAGCTGCACTTACTCCTCCCCTATCTTAGCATGAAGCTGTCTGCTCTAACTAGCTTGAGGTGAAATATTTATAAGCATTTCTCTTATGGAAAAATATTTTATGGGTAACTCCAAAGTTTTTGGCTGTGGAAAAATGTAGGCAGAAATGGACTAGGAGAAAAGTCACCTGGAATCATGTTTTTTATGGCTTCTCCACAATTTGAAAATAAAATCCACTTAAAAAGATAATATTCAAGGTAAAATTCCAGCACTACTTTGTCACATCAACTGCTCAGAAAATGCTACGATTTTGAAAATTTTAAAGCAAAATTTTGAAGGAAATAATAGCAAAATGTTACTTTTACTGGGGCACAGTATGTAAGTTACTTTTTATACTAACATTATTGTTACTGGTAAAGAAAACACAAAGTAAGGATCGCCTCTGCCTCAATGAGTTTGTAACATAACACATTTTTTAAAGAATAATGTAAATGGGGGCTTTGTCTTTCCCGTCCTCCACAGAAAAGCAGAAATTGGCATCTGTTTACATCAGAGGAACATAAACACACACACGTCCACACAGAACAATCCAGAGTCTAATCTTTATTCTGTTGACTTTGTTTGGGACAGCCCAGCAGTGCTTATCTCCTGTGCTCTTCCAAAAGTGCTGAAAAATGTCATCTTCCTGACAGAGATGGAATCACAAAAATCACACACATGACCACGACAAGCAGTCCCTTTGGACAGGACAAAAATATTAAACTGTATTGTCAGGAACACTCAACAGCAGCACAGAAAGGGGGTTTTGTTCAAAGGTGCCCAATCTGCTTCATCATGGAAAGGGAAAAACCTCCTCTGTTCTCATGCTGGAAGCAAATCTAACCAAGCGGTTGTTCTGAGTGAAAACATGCAGGTAAAACATGCAGTTAAAACATGCAGTTACTCTGAGGAATATCTATCAAATATCTACCATATCTATCTATTGTTGGCAATAGTTATCAGGACAGAGAATTTCCTGCTTGTTTCCTTGGGAAAGTTTTATCAACTTGAGCACTACATTTACCATTACAGCCTTAATGTAAATGAGGATTTTTTCAGCTTCACTCACAGTCACTGCTAGACAACAAGCTGAATTGAAAATGTCACTGTTTCTCCAAAATAAGAACAACCTCACAGTGGGTCATGGCAAAATAATTTTAAATTTGCTTTCCTGGCTTTATGAACACAGGAACTGGAGAAGCACAGCTTATTGAAGATTTGGGTTAGAGATCTCTGAGAACAGTCAGAACTGCATTTAATATCTCATATAACAGAAATCACTGCTAAATTGAAAGCCTATCAATATTCTACACTCCACTGACAGTGCAGGGCACTCCACATAGCCATGTCCTGTTGATATCAAACCTTCACTACCATTTTTGTTCTTTCTGTTGCTTTCCTTGCCTGCTCATGCCCATCTCATCTAGTTAAGAGATGCTAATGAGCTCCTTCAAGAATACAAGTGGAAAGACTGGACAAGTTAGTGGGAAGAAAGGAAAAATAAGATATGGAACTGAAAGAGGAAGAGGAATAAAAATACAGTCTGGTTCTCCTGGTGTTATGTATTTTTCTGGTCAGTGGTGAAAAGCAATGGAGCAATCTTCCCTCTCCTCTCAAATGTGTGCTCTGCCTATCTCCCAGGAGATTATGGCTCCTGTGGATATCTCCTACACCTTTGGATTGTCAAACACAAAGCAGTTGGCCAAAACCGTGTCACGCAAAGCCACGGAAATTTAAATATTGACTCGAGTTGCAAAATTCAGATTCTGAACACCCCTAAATTTAGATGTGTGTTGGGTCAAGAGTTTAGGTTCAGTCCCTCACCCACGGGAAAGCCAGCTGAAAAATGTGCTTACCTGTTAACTCCCAGGATCATTAGTGTGAATTGACAAGGTTTTACTGCATACAGATAAGATTAATGGAATCTTTCACATTGCACAAAGCCCCAAAGGCTTGGAAGTACAGTTTAATTTGAGCAAGCAAAGCAGACATACATTTTGGTGGTGAAGACACTTTGATTTTGCACACAGGTAATTTCACTGATGCCACTGGAATTACCAATGGTGCCATGCCAAAGGAGGTGGAAGCTATGAGTCTGCAAGGAAAGAAAGGTGCAGAAGAGACGAGGTGACAAGGAAAACATGTGTGAATTAGACTTTGCAGCATTAATCCTAAAAAATGCTGTACCTTTAACAGCATTTGGCACTGAGGAATGGCCACAGTTGTTGCAGAAGCCCTGAGCCCAACATGAGTTTGTGGTGGGGCTGAGATGCAGAGGTGGAAGCACCAAAGAAGCAGCAGCATCACCTCAGAGACATGAATGTGGGTCTGCCTTCCAAATTCAGCTGCTGTCCACATGGCTGGGGGCTCCCTGCAAAGCAGAACCTAAACCCATGCTGATAAATCCCTGTCAGCAGGAACATTTGGAAATGCATCCCCCAGAAGGGCTTGGTGCAGGTTTAAACAAAGGGTTACACACTGTAAATGAAACTGCATCAGGGCCTGAACTCCTTAGCTTCCCTCAAACAAAATGCTTCTAATTCTGGGGAGAAGCCCATCATAGTCTATCTTCCCTTTACTTGAATTTTCAGCCATTCCAGCCTGTTTTCCAAAAAACCCAATATTTTTTACAGGAGGTACTTGCTTTGATCTAAAACACTCCTGCCCAGCAGCAGCTTCTGTGAAACCACAACTTCAGGTTAATATATCATTGATCAAATTCCTGCATTAAGGAAATGCTAAACCACACAGAAAAAGGTCTGGTGCACCCCTGTAACTCCAGCATTTAGCCATGCAATATGAGCAGAATTCAAGACGAGCAACCCCAGCTTCTGCTAACAGCAGCAATGGCAATTGTGTGATGTCTGTCTGTCATTTGGTCCTACCCACCCACACTGTGCACTCCATAGATTTCAGTACTGAGAGGGACACAAAACATTTCTCATTTCACTGAAAAATTTACAGTTGTTCACTAAGAAATGGGAAATTTGAGGAAGTTGCTTCATGTTCTACTGAAATGGCACTACAGTATGAGAAGAAAGATAGTGATGGCACGCCCAAAGACTGGAGCATGTCAATCCAGTTATTTTACAGTTCTTTATTTTAATTCTTTATTTATTATAAAGAATTAAATTTTTCTAGGAAGGTATTAACGTGGGGATCTTCAGAAACAGCCACAACTGTGCTGGAATTTGAGATGTTGCTCATTCTGTATTACAGAACATGCCAAAAAGCAGAGATACATTTTCAAGTGGGAATTAGATCAGCACCTGCCCTGCTGAACTAGATGGTACCTCAGAATATTTTTCTTTTTATTTTTGACATTATTGGTAAAGTTTTTGGGTTTTTTCCTTTTTTTCTTCCTTAAATAATTTTTTTTGTCTAAGCACAAGAATAAAAAGTGAAAGGAAAATAATTATTCTGGTAATATTTGGGGAGTGTCTCCTATTTTAGCAGAATTTGCCTGAAGAAATTCAAAAGTAAAAGACAATGAAAACCGTAAGAAAGGAGGTTTTAAATAGGAAGTCCATTTTACTAAAAGATATAGAAACACTGCCCTTATTTATGTGGGAGACTATATAAAACATGGGGATTTTTTTAAAGATTCCCATTTATTCGGTTACTTGGTCTGCTGAGGAAAAGATCACCTATAGCCACTTCTTAAGTATATAATTTTCTTAGGAATGGGTAAAAACCACCTGAATAATCCTTCAGGTTTATTATTCAGGCAAAAAGCACCTGAATAATCAATATAACCAATAATTACCAATAATAATCAATAATAACCAATAATTATTGGTTTCAGCAGACACCAGAGAGTGTCTACTGACACCAATAACATGTACCCACTGTTATTGTACTGCTTTTCTCCCACAATTTTTACACAGACCATGTATTAATCTAACAACTGAAAGGTATTTAAAGTGTTTTCAGCTCAAGGTACCTCCTGTAACTTCAGTCATGAAAATTAAATGCACGCTAAGACAAAAGGGAAAAGAGAGACCAGTGCTTCTGAAATGAAAGCTCTATTTTTGGCAATAAAAATTTAGAGCCCCTTCTCCTCCTCCCTCCCAAACTCTCAGGTTGATTCATCTCTCATTCAAATTTAAAATGCACAGAGAGGCTGCAGCAAGCCCACAGAAGATTGATATGCACCGCACTCCACACATGGCTCAGCTCTTTATTCCAAAGTCTGGCATGGTGATGGTGGGTTTTGTGATGATATTATTTCAATATGTAATAAACAGGGTTCTCTGTAAAAGCAGTGCAACGCAAGTCCCCTTTAAAAAAAGCTCCAAATTGTTACTATAGAGAGAAAGGCAGCGAGAGATTCACAATGCAGGCTCAGAACTTGGCAACCTGCAAAAGTGCCCAGTCGAAAATTACTAACAGCTGGAGATGACAGTTGTTTTAACAGCTGAGCTGACAGGATTAATTTAAATGCACTGAAATCAAGAGTAGATAACACCTGTTTAGTCTTGCAGGGCCATTGAGGAAGGTAGGGCAGGGGAGGGGAGCAGAGCCAGGCTGCCTGTGCGGGCTGTGCGTGTGCAGCACGCATGGGTGTGCATGTGTGAGCCCGGGCAGGGGCTCAGGGCTCCAGGGAGCAACGGCACACTCCTGAGAGCAGGGGCTGCTGCCCTGGCACACCGCAGCACAGAGGCCAACATCTGCTTCCCATTGTGCCCACCCTCCTGGCTGATCCAGGGTCTGTGACCCAGAGCCAGCCATGGGCAAAGATCACAGGGCTTAAAGCTGCAGCTCCTCACTCCTGAGATCCCCCTGGGTTAATTAATGCATTCTCTCTCAGCTCCCACACGCTCCCTCCCACCCTCCTGAGCTCCCTCCCCAAACCAAAAACAAAGCGAAGAATTCCTCACCTTCCTGCCATGCCACAGCTCATAACTCCGTGTCCACAAAACAAACAAATGCATTCTGCAAGGCCTGTCAGGAGAGGCATGTGAGGCAGCAAGAAATGCTTTATGTGGCAGGCTAGGAGGGGCTGATTTTGTCTCTGCTTTTCAGGCTATCATCCTGCAGTGTCCTGTCCCAGGACCACAGCTGGATGTCCCAGCACAGCCCTTGCCCTGGACATGAGCTCCAAGAGACAACTGCCTGCTCCAAGGAACCTAGGACAACCCAGACCAGCATCTCCTGGTAGTGCCACCACCCCACAAGGCCACTACACTTGTTCTAGGCACAAGAACCCCACCAGGCTGACTCTGCAGCTGCTCCACTGGGGCACGGTGAGCTCTGCTCCTGATCCCGGCTCCCAACCCAACCTGCAGGCTCATGCCTGGCTGTGCACGTGGGGCTGAGCTGTAAAAGCATCGCCAGGGAGCTTCCCTCCCCAGGTCTGTGTCTGGTCCTTCTTGTATAGCAGGAATCTCTGTCAGGCTGTGCCTCCCAGGCAGCAATGAAACCTCAGCCCAGGAACAGGCACACAGCCACTGCCAACCAAGCTTGAAAACCGCAGAAACTGGACACAGAGGGTGAAGCTCATGTGGGAAACCGGGGAGAAAACACCACAGAGCAAAAAACCCTGAAGAAATTGTGTTTCCTGAGCCTGCTCTGTGCTCTTCACCACAGGACTGATCCTTGCTGCCTGTATTCCTGCAGGGATGGAAGAACCCCAGCCCTACAGCCGGTACAGTGATGCTGTAGCTGCACATCTCTTACAACAAAGCCCTCAGCTCTTCCCTCACAGCCCAGAGCCCTCCAGGAGGGTGAACTGAACTGCTCAGGGCTCCCTGAGCTGACTGCACACCCTGCACCTCCCTGTCACACCTGCACCAAGCATGGGCAGCACCCTGTCCTGGCAGCTCAAGGGAAAAAGGCTTCAATAGAACGGCTCAGAAAATGTTTGAGTCATTATACACATTACACACATTGATGTCTGTGAAAATGCATGTATTTTATGATTGGCTTTTCGCAAATATAAAATAAATATTATACATGTTGTGTTAGAAAGTTATGCTGTATAAATTCTCTTAAGTGCTGTGGTAAATATAGTTTTAGGTTATAAAAATTGTTAAAATAGAAATGATGCTATGTAGGATACTTTCTTTAAAGAAAGGACTCGCACTGACACAGCAGCCACAGGACACCTGAATCTTTCAGAGAAAGAGAATTTATTGCTCCATCATCAGCACAAACGAACTTCTTCCTGCCTCGAAGGCACTGTCAGGCTTTGGAGAAAGAAGCTGACAATGACCAGAGAGAATCCTGTGTTTGAATGGAATTTATGCATCATGTATGAGGTGTATGAATATGCAACAGGCTGTTGCTTTTAAGGGTTAATCCTCTGTTAACGTGGGTCCTTTTTCGGGCCAGAAAAGGTACGTGGACATCCCTAACGCTTTGTTTTTGTTGTCCTAATTCAAACTGTCCAAATTATTATTACTCTAATTGTATTACTATTTTTATAACCATTTTATTACTATTAAACTTTTAAAACTTTAAAAACAAGTGATTGGCGTTTTTCACAATATCAAAAGTTGGGGAATCACAGACACCCTCAGTTAGAGCATGAACCACTGCCAGAGTTCAAGACAAAAAGAGAACCACCCGTGGTGGCTGTCCCTCAGCTGCAGGTCTCAGCTTGGATCCTCCCTGCATTTCCAGCCACCAAAGCTCCCACACACTCCCTCCCACCTTCCTCTTCCCCAAACAGCACAAAGCTTCATATAGGCTAAGTCACAGTGCCAAGAAAAACAGAACAACCCCTCACTGAGCTGCATCTATTTACTCATTTCAGAATTTCAAGTCCTCTTTTAGCATTTGTTGTCCAGGCAAAACTACTTACCTGGACAAATGGAAATATCAATAGCGATTCTGAGAGAAGAAATAAGACCCAACTCACCAGGATGCAAAAAACTGAAGTAAAACCACAATAAACATGAAAATTTCAAGTCTGTGTGTAAAACTGCCTTCATTCTGTTTCACAAGAAAGCACCAGGACACCTTTACACTCAAGCCACATGAGCCTTTCCCTGGAGGGTATACAATGGCCACTAAATTAATGTTAATGAGGCTGGGGAGTACCTGAGTTTTACTTCTGCACCTGTGTGAGAGGATTTAATGCTCAGGGCCACTCTGCCCATCTTGCCAGCTTTGTACCCAGGGCAGGAGAGCTCTGCTGAAGGACAGAGACCAGCTCCGGCTCACGGCTACTCCTGGCTAAGAGAGGGGAAAACTTCAGCACAATGAGATATAAAACTTCCTTACTTGCTGAAGCATTGAACTTTTCCAGTAAATGAACCCAGGGATTCCCAATATGTGCCTAAAATATTGGGCTAATAGCAGAGGGCACTTTCCCTGTTATTTTTCATGTCCACGAACCTCTGCATGTCTGGATCGTGCCCAAGCCTGGAAGCAGAAGTGCCAAGGAACATGTGAGAGGCTGTTCTCCTGACAATTCCCATTTGGCCGGTGCTGGAAACGACAGAAACCCCCTGAGAAAACCAGCAACAGCTCATCTCTGATGTGCAGCACAAGATCCCTACTGCCTACCACAAACATGTCAGGAAATGTTACAGAAACGGGGGGGAAATGGAATAATATTGAGAGAAGATGCATTTAAAAAATAAATAAACCCTCTACTCCCTATAAATACACATCAAAGTAGCAGCAGTGGTAGTTGTACCAGCAGTAATAACGATGATGTCAGAAGGGCTGATTACCCTTGCTTACATCCATGCTTTATTCTTACAAATTTTATAAAGCCTATCTGCACATCTAAACCATTAATTTCCGTTAATATTTCCAGAGGAAAAGAAAAATTTTTGCTTTTTAAAGGGCTTTTTCAAAGTTTTCAGTCTGCTGGGCATGCAATGATAATTGCTGCTCTGTTCTGCCTAATGACAGAGCCCTTTCCCTGCACAAAACAAGAAGCAGCTTCTTCCCCACTTTCCTCTTTCTTTACCCAACTCGGAGGCTCGAAGAATAATTACAAACAATGCCTGGAGAACGGTTCAGTTAATGTTAATTTATACAACAAACTAATTACTACCAAATGGTAAAAAATCACATGTGGAAGTTCCTGTCTCCCACGCAGGCAGCTCAGGCAGCAGCCATCTGTCTCAGCCTGGGAGCTCTGGGTGACAGGCAGGGATGGATCAGACGCTCGGAGCTGCTCCCCACGACCAGCCCATGGCACCAAACACCACTGTCCACACGTGGCCAGCTCAGAAATGGCAGTTCTTCCCCCCCCTCTGTTTATAAAACAAACAAACAACTTGCACCAGTAAGTGCCTTGCTGTCTAAATTTCACCTCAACCCCAAATTATTCAGGGGATCGAGGTAAAATTATTAGAATTTAGGATGTGGTCTAAAACACCTCCATCTATCAGCTGTACTCCTTCCTCCCTGCATCTTCTCTCTGCAACATCCCTAACTACCAGAAAGCAAGATGTGAGATACTCTTTGAATCTGTGTAGACAACAAGATGAGAAAATGTGATTTTTTTTTGTTTCAACATGTTTTTTTCCCTCCTCAACCTGAGAAAGCAATTTTCTCCCAAACCTTGAAAAAAAAAATCAAAGTCGGTACAATTGTTAAACACTTTTATGGGATGCTCATTAAAAACTGACAGGGACAAAAAAGCTGGGGACAAATCCTGAAGCATTTGTGCAGTTTAAAGTCTCAGTGAATTCAATGTGAGTGTTACTTTACTGAGGACTTCAATGCCAGATCCTTCACATGAACGAGGACCTTGGCATTTTGACTGTTAATTATTCCCTGATTAGCTTGCATCTAGTGAAACAAACTAAACACAACATCATCCCCTAAGCTGTGCTCAGGAAGTCTCAGCCCCAATATTCTCTGCTCTCTGTGAGATCAGAACTCCAGCAGTCATCAAAGGAAGTGCTGCACATGAAGAGCAGCAAAATATCAGAATTTAGATTCACAGTGCGGATTTCAGAAAAGTGTTTTCCCCCAACATAAAAAACTTACAAATCTTTCTTTGCTTGAATATAAGGCAAAATTCCCACATTGCAGAATTATCTCAATGTATCTCATTTGAATGAGCCCCCCTTATGTTTCTGTGAGTCCCACACAAGTGCCAAAGTGCAGCCTTCATTTCATTACAAAGAGACAAGCCACAATAAGGTAAAGGCTGAAGATGTTTTAGTAAAGATGAAATGTCTGTGAACTTGTGCTTCTGAGCTTTTCTCTACCCAAAAAGAAGGAATTTGTTTCAGATAGCCTGAAATAATCACAGAGGAGGAACGAGAGGCACAGCAATCCAAGCAGGGTCCCTGCAATCTCATATTCATGAGGTAACACAGTCATTATTCCCACACAGCCAGAACAGCACCCACAGTTTGAGGGAAGTAAACAAGAAAGAAGCACAAGAGAATCCACATTACCAAACAATAATGCCTAATTAGTCTCCATTCAGAGTCCCTAACAGAATTATGACATATAAAAAAAATTACAGGGAAATGATTCTCGTCAAATTTTACATAACAAAACACAACCAATGAAGTGGAGGAGGAAGAAACTATTTTTCTGTTGCTCAGCCTCTTTTATTTTTTTTACATCATCAGGAGCTGCTTTCCATGAATGAAAACTTAGAATGCTTAACTAGAATGTCACTTTGTTT
Organism: Zonotrichia leucophrys gambelii; assembly: GCF_028769735.1. NCBI lineage: Eukaryota > Metazoa > Chordata > Aves > Passeriformes > Passerellidae > Zonotrichia > Zonotrichia leucophrys. The sequence goes on from NC_088170.1 coordinate 692,832, forward strand.
CACATTTCACAATGTTTTCCCTTTAAGGTGCATTTTATAGATGATTGGCTATTATTTAAGGGAAGAGGGAGGGTGTGGGAATTACAATCCCAGCTCAGCAAAGTCCAGTTGTTGGTATAACAAGTGAACTAAGAGAGCTCTCACTGCGGATCTGGGGTGTGAAATGAACCACTGGGTGCTGTATCAGCGAGAGGGATAAACAGAAAAAGGAAGGGCCATTCACACAGGGTGTGGTGCAGAAAAACCTGCAGAAAAGCTGGTTTTGGGGATGCTTTGGACACCCCCAGCCCCTGGACTTGACTGACATCAGGGCTCTCCCTCCTCCCTCACCCCAAGCAGCCTCGAGCAGCTCTCACAGCCAAAAGTCTGCCTCTAATTTTAGTTCCCACTGCTGGCACACGTCGTGTCCTAGATCACTGAAAGCCTTGAATTAATACATTAAGACCCAGTATTAAGCTACAGAAGTGACAGCTTTATGGACTGCATTCAGCCTGGGAGGAAAGCTACCTAGCCCTGCTTAAACAACCCCACAGCCCTCTCCAAGCAGGAACAAGATTTAAAAAATAAACAAATAAAAAAATCAAAACCAAATCTCCACTAGTATTTTGCCCATCCCAAGATTAATCAGTTGGCAAAGGTATTTTCTAGACAGGTACACTGCACCTTGTGTGCCCCTGAGAACACCCAGCAGTGCTGTGCTTGGTACCCACAGCCTCATTGCTGGTGCACATTCTCAATTTTCAGTACAAGTGGTCAGCACCAACATGTGAGAGCCCAAGGATGAGATGGAGCTGGCACCTGAACTCTGCAGCACTCCAATGGCACTTTGCTCCGTGCTGTATTTATATTATTTATTACTATTTGTATTTATGGCACGAGGCCAGAACAACAGCAACAGCCAACAAAAGGAGTGCACAGAGAACTATTAGGAAAATTCTGCAGTCTGGCAATGTAAGAAAGCACCTCTCGTTTTGTCTTTGTGAGCATCATTAATTTAAAATATTGGGTCATGTGTGCTGTGCAGCACCCAGTGGTGCTATATACAAGAGCTAAATAAACCCATGTATTTCCAAACAGTTATATTTCCATGTATATGAAATTAATATTGAAGATGAACCTCGAGTTTCTCCCATCCAGTAATCTGTCTAATAATAAAATAACAGTAACAAATAGCCCCATTATTGGCTCAAAAAGACTGCACCTTTTTTTCAGCAGAAAGAACAAGGTCCTAAACTTGATACATATACTAAATTTTATACATACACTATTCATCTAATAACTTTATACTTAATTATAGAATGGCCACCAGTGAAAGCTCTGTAATTAATCTGAACTCAGACAGGACTGACTTGGCCAGACCAGTATGAGAAGAATGCATTTTGTTTGGAGAACCATCCCAGACATCCCATACGCAAAAGCTTCATAGGAGCTGTGAATCAATTAGATGACACAGCAAGAGGAAATGCACAAAAAAACCCCTTAAAATAAAATAATCTTCAGTGAAATGTCTCCATATTTAGTTAAACACCACTGCTGATTAAAGCTGTACATGAGCTCAGTGTGGAACCCAGAATTTTTGCAGCTGACAATCATTAGCAGGAGCCTGCTGTCCTCCAGTTTCATCTTCATATATTAATTTCATGTACATGGAAATCTAACTGTTTGGAAATACGTGGCTTTATTTAGGCCTTGTATATAGATATCTCAGCAAAAACGCACTAACATGCTTTTACACTTTGCAACAAGCCAGCAAACCTACAGGATCAAATGAATACACAGTAATCACTACAGCTGAAACCATTTTATGGTTAGTTGGTGACTTTTTTGTTTTTTCTTTTTTTCTTTTCCCCCTGATGCCTGACTCTGGGGGAGATAAGATGCTCAGTTACTGAAATGGGATATGCGTTGTGGGCAAAACAGAAAAGAAGTTTAGCATAAAACCATCAGGGTGCATAAAAAAACCAAGGGGCTTTCTTGTTCCCCGTGATCCTTGTCTCTGGACTATTTACCTTAGGATTGTGTGGGCTAATCTGCAGAACAAGGCTGATGGCACATTCCAAACTGCACTGCAAAAACAGGACACTGGGATAGCCACTTCCAAGGCAGGAGAGCACTTTCCTTTCTGATAAAGCACTTGGACACTGTTCCCCACTCTGAGGCTTTGCATCTTAGGCTGTTATCATTCTCGTTTACTGGCAGTGCAGCACAATAATTATTTAGGGTTTGGTTTTTTTTTTTTGAGATGGAAATCATATTTTCCTTTGGGCATATGGGCTGGCCTTTGCAACTGCAATTCCTGGATATTTAGGAAAACAATAATAATTAGTAGCCAAGTAGCACGTCCCATACACAACCTGCTGGACCTGACATCCACAGAGCTCATCTCCTGTGTGTCCATTATTTATCTGCAGATTCAATAATTTAATAAATTACAGCTAAAAGGCTCAGATGAACAATGGAGGTTGCTTGCACGTTGCAGTGTAGGAAATGGCTTTTTCTCCCTGACAGGAGGGATCTGGCTCCCTGTGTCACACATCTGTGCTTCTCCTTCCTGGTGCTCCCTAAACCAGTATTTCTGTACCCCAAAAGGCAACTCATCCTGCACTGCTGGGCTTAGATACAGGCCCCTTACAACTAGGCAATAAAATTTTCCACCAATTAGTGACCCCACAGGCTTGGCAAAGGTAGTTGTTGCTACCTTTCAGTTCTTTTAATCCTGCTCCTTCTAGGAACAGGCCTAATCCCTGTCTGTAGAGGGACAGAGAAACAAGTCACGTTGGGTTCTTTACCAATCCTGGAGTAGGTCAAATGCTGCCTTCCTAAAGCTCCTGCATGTCCAGGGGGAGTGATGAACTCCCATCTGAGAGCTGAACTGGGCCCACATCCCCCTGAAGTGTCCATTAACTCTCCCACACCCAGAAATAAATCAAGATGAGATTCCCTTCAAGCACAATGAGCCTAAAATGCAAACCCTGCTGCTCACAACAGGGAGGCCAGGAGCACACCTTGAGTCAGGTGGCTTTGTCCTCCTACCTGCAACCTGCAGCAGTGGGAAGAGGGCAGGATGCTCCTTCTGCCCCAAAATGGGCCCTGCTCAGGGCCCCTGCAGAGCACAGGCCAGCAGGACCCACCAAAGCAGCACACATCCCATCACACCAAACTTCTGTGATGCCTCAGGCTGAGCTTTTATATTTTCCACATTCTGTGCTGCTTTGGTGTGCAGTTCTGAGCTTCACATGAGGGGATGGTGAGCTCTGTGCACAGAGCAGGGACACAAAACAATTCCTGCTCCAGCTGGGCACCAAGGACAAATGACCCAAATCTCAGCCCAGGAGCACAAACCCCGTGGGCTGGAGAGAGAAAAACAAGCAGGGTGGGACTGCCTGGGCTAAAGCTGGAATGGGACAATGAACTGCAAGGTGCAAATGGAGCAGAACTGATCCCAGGGACAGAGCCCGTGCCCCTCGTGCATTTTGGGGCCATTTTGGTTCATCTTGGGCTCATTTTGGGGCCATTTTGGTTCACCTTGGGTTCAGCCCTGGCTGGGCTCTTGTGCTGCTCAAGGAGGATATCCTTTGAATAAATCCCTCCTTTATTCTTTAACTCCATCTCCTGCTCCATTCTTTAACTCTGTTCTAGCTCAGCCTTCCCAAGGCATCACCCAGAGCTGAGACATGCTCGCTCCCCTCTGCTCACTCTGGAAGCAATCCTTACTCCCCCAGCCCCAGAATTCCTTGGAAGCCACCACTCATTTCCACCTTTTAGCCCACAGCACAGCCAGCTGCCAGTCACTGCTCCATTTGTCTCCAGGAGGGTGAATCAGGAGGAGGAGGAGGAAGGAAGAATGTGGGAGGACCTCTGCATTGATTAGAAATGTTTGGGGTGGGAAAGGAGGGAGAGAGAGATGGAGACAGATTAGAGGGCAGCAAAACTGGAGAGGAAGATAAACAGAGGCAAAAAGAAAAATGTCCTTTGTTCATGTAAATGGCTGTGTGCTCCCAAGCCCTCTGTGTGAGTAATGCCACGCCGTGGTGTGTAAACCTCTTGGGCACATAACACAAACAAAGCATAACTGGGCCTGAGCAAACAAAGGCCTGAGCAACAGTGATTGAATTCATCTTAAAACAACAAATCAATTCGTGCCTATTAATGCCCTAAATACCAGCGTAGGAGCACTGTCCTGTTGTAATAAACAGCCATGTGTTCAATTACCTCTGCTTGCCCAACTCCTGCTCTCTCCAGTAATTACACCATGCAATGCATTCTACACTGACATTATATTAATGTGCTGGGAGGAGAAATCTTAAATACGAATTAAATCAAGGCTAAACATCTCAGAAAGCCTTACCCAGTCACACAAGTGCTAACAGGGCATTCTTCAGCAGAAAGCAGAGCCTGATTTTTCTCTCCATTCACCTCTCACTCTCCTCCTCTGAAGTTCTGTCCTCCTCCAATAGAGCTCCTTCAAGCTTTCAGTTTAATATATTTATTTATATAAATAAATACAGCTTGAAAGAGCTCTGTGGCCCCAAAGACCAGAGCAGCAAATCTCTCCTAAGCCCTCTCAAGCCCACTTCACCTGCACAAGAATGCTCCAAGCAGGAGCATGACGTGAGTATCAGCTTACCTCCCATCAGCCAAGCAGCAGCCACCAAACCCCCTCAACAACAGACAGGTGACATCAAAATGGGGCAGGAAAAACAAAAGCAGGGAACTTCAGGGGCTGAGACAAAAGCAGGAGAATGAAAGTTTAAGAAAAGGTTTCCTACCCCTTTGCAGAGCCGTCAAACAACTCCCATTGAGCGCTGAATAGCACCCAGCAAACAGCCCAAACAAAAGATATGATGAAAGACATATTTACTCGTGCAGGGCTCCTTCCCCCCAGCCCAACCTTTCTTTCCTTTTCACACACACCCACACTGCACCGTTTGCATTGTGTTGTTCAATAACCAATGGCAACCCGGAGGAAACACTGCAAGGGTTTCTATGATGCTGTCAAGCACCAGACAGATGCTTGGCAGTGTCAATATGTTCTTTACCTTTGGGTTCTGCCAGGGTTTGAAATTAAAAATAAAATAGGAACAATAATGCTGGGAGAGGAAGAGAGAGATGGCAGTGAGTTAGTGCACGGATGTACAATAAACTTTTAAATCAGTGGAGTATCATCCTACCTACCTACCTGCTGGGCTTTACTTCAGCAATTTCAACTGTTATGGAAATAAATAAATAAACAGAGCTTTTGTTTTTACTGTGTGCTGGCTGCAAGAATTCTTATAGAAAAAGTAAAATTCTGGGGTGCACCAACGGCAAATTCCCAGGTCCTCAAAACAGACTCAGAGGTTTTGGCTGCAGACACAGGCCAAGCACATCAAATATTGTATGCTCCAAAATCTGCTCCAAAATAAAATGCCCTCAGTGCTGCAGAACTTTGCTGACTTGAGGCTTCAGACAGCACAGAAATTTTTACGTTTGGAGAAAATCGAATTTTGAAAGTTTTTCTGACTAATTTTACAGATTGCCCTAAAAACCTGTGTGCAATATTCAGATACATTTAAGTGACTGTAAAACAACTGTTCATTTGTCCTTCTCAGGTCATTAGATACAAAAACTGCCCCAAAACCTCAGCAGGTTTTGCAACTCCTTTTTGTTTGACTAGTTTGCATTTTTTCATTTCAGCTGCCAAACCAAGTCAGGGGAAAAGCTGTTTCCACCTGACCCAAAGTGTTTTATTTAATCCTAATTGAAATGTTTTCATTTCTCTTTCAGATTAATCATCTTAAACATTTAAAAACAAAAAATATCACTTCCAAAGAAACATTTTGTCTAAAAACGTTGACCGTTCCAAATTTTCCACTAGTTTTTGGCTAAAATTAACTTGTCGAATTGCTAAATGCTATCAGTCCTTAATTACTGTGTAACAGGTTTTAGGGTGCTTAGGGCAGAGAGTTCCCCCCAACTCTCCTTTTTGGGCTTTTTGAGCACTTTTTGAATTGATACAATTGATACATCCTCCCAACTCTCCTTTACTAGGTTTCTGAGCACTTTTTGAATTGATATATCATAGAAATCATGCACATATAGCACGCTTTCTCCTGAAGGAATGCAGAAACACAGTACAATTAAACTGCATGAGAAGGAAAGGTGCTGAAAGGAATTCTGCCTTCCCAGGACAGCCTGTGTACAATGCAGGAGATGTGCACAGATGCACAAAGCTGGCACCCCTCAAACCACCTTAAAAATACCAGTGCTAAGCAGACACGTATCTAATAAAGCTCAGCAGCAGCTCCAAACTTAGGAGTGTTTTTACAAGGCTACTTCATTAGCTAAACAAGCAAGTGGGAGTTGCTGCAAATGTTGCTCCTTGCCGTACTAGAGGCTTTCCCTCGCTTCTGGTAAACAGCAGACACAAGACAGCCTTGTGAATGGCTGATGGCACAGGCTGGGAGCTGGAGCTAATCACACAGGATGACAGGTCACCCTAATCAGCTCCCAAAGCCAGCGCACATGCTCCTCCCAGCTCCTCGTTTGGCTCAATTTCCCCCTTCCCACACTCGGTGCTGTGGGGAAGAACACAGGGAGCCCTCCAGGTCTCGGCACGCAGGGCGCAGGTGCCGGGCAAACTTTGGAGTGAGCTCTCCACCAACTCCAGGGCCGGCCGTGCCTGCTCCGTCAGCAGCCCTTATTAACAACAACACCAAGCACCCACTAGAACAAACCCGAGCAGGCCTGTTTAATTAGGGCAAATACTTGATATCCACTTCTCCGCGTCAAACCACGCCGTCACACAAGCCTGGGAGGTCTGATTAATTTTAAAATGCACGGTCGTGACAAGCGCCTCAGGGGTAAGAGAAAGGGGGGAAAAAATCCCACAAATCCTGCTAGCTCGACAAATAGGTTCCAGCTAAACGGTGTGCAGGCTGCCCAGATTAAGATGTTACTATTCAGCAAGGGCTTGAACCTTTAATGTGAGGGACAAGAGGGCTGAGGAACAGGTGGCTGGCTCTTCACTGCTGAACAAGTGACATCCCCAGAGCTGCGGCACGAGGAGCTGGCACTCTCCCCACCTACAGCTGGGGCTGCACGGGGCCAGAGGCTCCTCCAGAATCACCCAGGGACCAGCACCAGGCTCAGAGAGCTAATGGCTTTTACAGGGGAGGGGGAAATGCAGACAAAATAATAATAATTTTTAAAAAATTAAAAGAGCGCACAAAAACGCAAAGGCTAATACAACAGAGGAAAAGCATAGCAAAATGATGCCAGGTTAAAAGTGACAGCAAATTTTGAGAAACCTTACTGAAATGAAGCACAGCTGGTGAGGAGTCTGGGGGATAAAGGGCAGACAGGAGCCCAAATAATTATTTTTGCCTTGCTGAACCACTTGTATGTTGTGCTGTTAAAGATGAGAAGTGAAAAGAGAAAGCATTCTGCTTTGGCTCCTGCTTGCTCAGTATTATGGAGTGAAGATAACCCAGAAAGAAATTTTAATTGTAGAGATTCATCAGAGGACACTTTCATTCTGAACCAGGGAGGGGGAGAAAGGGGCTGCATCTTCTCTCCAAAAGCACAAGCTTCCTGTATCTCACTTGACCATAATGCTTTCTTCTGTATTCAAGATGCTGTATCAGCACCTCAGATGCCTTTATCAAAAGGAAGAAGAAAAATCCAAAAGCTAAAAACCTTTGAGGATGTAAGAAGAGAGAGTTGGAAGGGAATCTAAGCAAATTTTGAAAACATCCATTGAAACAAACCGTGACTATCAGGCTAAACTGTTGGGAAGGAAAACACTTAAAAACTGAAGGCAACAAATGAATAAACTTCACTTAAAGCAAGTCAGAGCTGGCACAGCTTCAAACTAGGCTACCTCTGTTCTAGAGTTAAAGCACTTGTTAATAAAAATTTAAGCTACACTATTTAACAGGCCCTTCTCTCCACATAGGCCTACTCCACAAATAAACTTCCAAATGTTTTAATTATTTTTTATTTGTATCAGCAGTATGCGGAGGCATATTTCCATATGGCAGGGTCTTTGAGAGAAGCAAGGGAGGTTTGATGCCGCACAAGAAAAGGCACATTTTGTGGTGACAGACTGCAGAGATGAGCATGGAACCACAAGGCACCTGAAGCATCCTTCCACAGCAGCAGCAGTGCACCAGCAAAACTTGAAAGTACTCAACTGCAAAGTACCCTTGTTTGTCCTTCAGTGGAAAAGCTTTACAAAGCCTCTCCAGCACGCACTCTGTCAAAGGGGCACCCAGGAACCAAATAAAAGAACTTTAAACCTCAGCCAATTACAGTATCCTTGGGCCTTTCCCGAATCTGTGCACTTGATTTCCCCCCTTCTCATCAGATGTGATTTAAAAACAGGAGTCTGCATTTCAAAGGCCACCCTTCTCGTGCCCATGAATGGCCTGATTTGGAATCTGTGCCTTAAAAAGAGGGAGACATCTTGATTTTTTTACAAGATTTGTTCATTAAAAGTTTGATAATGTTAGGAGATCCCCAGCTAGAGAGCCTGAATTCAGCATGGCTCGCTTTTACAGATTACAGAACTGCTTAAACAACAGTCATTTAAATTACCACATTAACAGGAGCTGTGATTTATAATGTAAACTTAAACATCAAATACAAACAGCCTTTGGGGGCGTTCAGAAGACAAAAATCATGCCCAAGAGGCTCTTCTCATCCCTTTTTTCACAACAAGTAATTACTTACAGTACTGCTGCCTACTATAATACATGAGGCTCTGGTACCCACACTGCCTGCTAAATCTCCAAACACAGATATTCCCCTCTTACCAAACAGCTGACATTAATTGCTCCCCCTATGAAGACCTAAAGGCTGTAAGATCAAAATTCTGGAGCAGGAAAAATATGAAACACAATAAATGAAAAATTTGTGAGTGTGCATTCATATATATTTATGTCTAAGTACATATAATACATTATATATATTGTATGTGTGCATGTATATACATGTGTATGTGTTTTTATGGAAAATTCAAAGTATTCACCCGAAGAGCCCAACTGAATTGAGTTTCAGAGGTCCTGACCAAGGAAGAAAGAGCCATGCAGATGAATGACTGCACCCACACAAGCTCATCAGGTAGGTGTTCATATGATATTTCTTTATACTGAATTCCTACAAATCCCATACAACAACACGGGTCTGGCCTCAGAAAACCCACTCTGAAGGTTTTAAAGATGACCAGATACATAACCTGTTAAAACTGCCAACATGGAAAAAGAGGATTGATTCTTAATGAAAAGTTAGGAGATGTAAAGAGCCAAAGAATACTCCAGCTTATTCTAAAAATAGGGAGGAATTTACTTGTTTGCCTCTTTGCCATCCAGAAGCCAAGCCATACGTTTAGGGGAAAGGCTACAGAGATTTCAGAGATTTAATTTTCCACAAGCACAGGCCATAAATTAAAACACAGCAATCCAATCCCATTAATAGTGCAAGGAAAAGCTAAGTGGTTGCTTTGGTCTTTTCTTTCACAAACTTGTGTCAAGCTCAGTGACTTCAAAGAGATTTCCATTTCATTTCTACAAATGAGGAGAGCACACAGACAGAGAGCCTCTGCCATCCTCTGATGCCTGAAGAAAACAGAAGAAAAACATGCCTGTACCTCATTCTCCTAATGATTTTAGCTGCAAAAGGAATCCCGTGGTTGGCAGACGACCCTCGGGGCAGGGGCTGGGGGTCTGTCACAGTGCATAAGGCTGCTCCAAACCCACTCCATTATCTTCATTATTGTGCGCCAGGAATGAAAGGGGACTGACTCCTCTGCTGAGGCCCAAGTTAGAAAGGACAGAAATGTTTCATGTAAAATAACATTGTGTGACTTCAGTAATAGGTTTATGCCTTTGGGGGCCTCATGCTAAAGCTGCATGTAAGGATTTTCCACAGAATTTGAGAGAAGAAAAGTGAGCGCTGTATTAGTAATGAGTAAAATTCGGCGAGTTTCAGATCCACTGGAACACTCATGCCTCTGTGTCAGCGTGACTCATTGTCAATCACACACTTCCATCCAGCAGCAGGAAAATGGCAAAATTAGGGGGAGAAGAAAGGAGCAAGGAGCTCTGGAGCTAAGTATAAACCCCTATAAAAACACCCCCTAATCTCCCCAAAACTCATAGCCAAGGAGGAACAGGCAGTGCTGAGCTTTTGGAAGAGCAGGCAGCGTGGGCTCCTGCAGGGCACATTAACCAAGGGTACACACACAGCAAATCTACATGAAAACCATTTATGTGCAGGGTGATGCTTCCCTCAGCAGCTCCTGTGTGAGCACAGGGAAGCGCTTACACGCTGCTGCACTCCGAGCACTGTGTTTAAAATGTAAAAATTCTCATCCTGTACCGACAAAACTTACTGATTTTCCCTTTTATTTTCTAACAAACACAATTGTAGAAAACCATTTCCCTTCTATCAATGAAGTTTCCTAGAAAGAGTCAAACCAAAAAAATCAATTATTTGGAATACCTCCCTTGTCCTTAAAGAGAAGCCCTTTCCTTGACTGATACAAGGTTTGAATTGAGACCTAAAGTTGTCCATGCAGCCCTTCCCTTTTTTCTGATTTTGAGGAAAATAGGCCATTTGAGAGAATGCTTGAAAAGCACGTTTCCCACAGCAATTCAGAGGACTATTTCAAACAATAAAAAGAGAGCAAACACAGCCCATTGTACAAGTTAAATAATATATAAACTTTTGAGTACATAGAGAAATGGGAATCTGGCTCGTATCTGGTCTTTGAAAGATTCACAGGAAATTGATTTAATTAAACCTCAACTACTGGTGCAAATGTTTCCCTTTCTTCCCAAAGGGAAATAAAGTATTATATTATTCTTGTTGACATAATGCAGCAAAGCTTAACCAAGATTCTTGATCTTCATCCCACAAAGCTTTACAAACTAGCAAGACTAAAAATCATTAGTGAAATATGCATTTATCACAAATTGCTGCGGTTTTACCTACATGTACTATCAAAGATTCCCACTTGTAACACCTCATTCACAGGGAAATTCATTAATATGCTAATTACCTGACTAGCAACCAGTGATGACTGACAATTTTACTTTAGCACTACATGAAGAAGACATGACAATAATTTTCTGCTGGGGTTCAGACAGAGAAGACACCGTGTTGTATTTGGTACATATCTCATTTAGGGAAAAGACTCATATTTGCAGAGGACCTCTAAGAACAGTCTAGCCATCTGCACCTAGAAATATATATTTTTTAATTAGCCACTCTAAAAACAACCATGTTGGCTGAAGGGAAGGGGGAGGGAGGCTTGTCAAAATGATGTATTTGTCCCTCACCACCTTTCAATGCTCTTATGCAAGTCTAATTTTCTTCCTAGCCACCTCACCTCTCTGGCCTCCTTTTGTTTCATGTCCCATTTCCCATTCTCTTCTAACTTCTGAACTTTTGTTAGTTCGCTTTTAAGGAGAAAGGGAAAAAAAGCTCAACTCTTTCCTATTCATTTTTTCCTGGATGGGGAGTAAGCAGAGACATGAATATGGCACCCTCATAATGATTTAACTAGGGCTTAATGAAATTTTCATCACAACCTGCTGTTCAATTTAATGGCCTTTGAAAGACAATAGAACAATGGCTAGAGGGAAGAAAAGATTTTTTGTTGCACGCATTTGCAAAGCCCAACATTCAGTTGCTCCCCCTCCTCTCTCTCCCAATCTCTTCACAAAGCTGTAGATCTTTTGTCTGTACTGTATATTTTCATTTTAGCAGAGCTGAGATAATGCACAAGCTCTGTAGCCATTCTCATGTCTATCTGTGGCCTTTGCTTAATGGAGTCTGTGCAGCTTGCACAACCTCATGCTCAGCAGAGTATTCATGCACTGCCCAGAGCTCCTTGTTCTCTCCTCTCGCAGATAAAAGCCTGCTCTCCTTCCCACCCTGCAATCCCTTCCATCCAAAGGCACAAGGTATGCTATGGCACTGACCATTACCTCAACCTAAATGCAAAAATAATGTTGTAAGTAATAGTAAAAAAATGCTCAAAGAATTTGTTTCCCAGCAGACCCTTACTGCACGCTCCACTCAAGAAAAGCCTCATTTACAATCTTGCCATGCTCCTGGAAGTGCCAGCATGTTTGTGTCCCTACTTCCATCCCAATATGCAGGAAATTGTCCTGAAATTTCCTTGAAGGTGCTGTCAGTTCATGCTTCAGCACTGAGGTGGGCCCTGAGAGCCCTGCCATTGAACATTCGGGGCAGATTTCTGTAACAGGACAGGTGAGTGTAAATGAGAACAGAGTCTCCTCACTGTGCCCTAGGCAACAAGGCTCAGGATGCTCTCACAGCTGGCCCACAGTGACCCAAAAAGGAGCTGTAAACACACATGGAGACACCTACAGAGAGCACAAGGAGAGCCTCATCTTCCACTCAGGACCTGGACTCTGCCCCAAACAGGCACAAAATAAAAATCCTCATCTCTGGTCTTAGTCCCAGAGCACAAGTCCTACAACCACCAGCTGGAGAGAGGGTCTCAAAAAGACCCTCAAAAAACCCATTCTCCAGAAAGGACACTGCATTATGTTGTTGGCCACACACAATGCAGGGAACACCAGCATTCCCTGCCTGTACAGCACCTGCACTACACATGAACACACCACGATGTGTCCCACACCAAAGCTTTCACTAACTCCCAGTTTAACTTCTTACCATTCAAACAATGACCTGCACACTAGATCATTTCACAAAACCACTGATATGGAAGATAAATAATACTTCTTCTAGTGCTAGACATGGGGAGAGGGGAGTAGTGGTGTAAAATCCCCCAGGTGATTAAAATTGGCTTACTGCAGGCATACTGAGGAGCTTGCCACTGTAACAAAAGGACCACTAGACTCTCTTTTTGGGAAAAGCTAAAAACATAAGCTATGATGGGACACTGATAAAATTTACCTCTAATGCAGAAAATAACCGTAAGATCTTTAATTCCGCTGGCACGGAAAAACAAGCAGCGCAGAAACACGGCACGATTAAAAAAGTATATGCAATCCAAAGGATCTGGAGGAAAGAAAAGAACACAGGCAATCTTGGCCAGCTTCCCGGGCCTTACCTTCTGGCTCGTTTTTGATGAGCTCCTCCATTTTCCTCTGCTTGAGGGTGTCCACGACATCGGCCAGGCTGCCCTTGCGGCGCTCGGGGGTGCCCAGCGCCGCGCCGGACAGCGACTCCCCGCCCTGGCGCCCGCCTTCTTCTGCCTTCAGCGGTGAGGTAGATGAGTTGTGCGGGGCAAACGAAGACATCACTTTATTGCCATCAACTTCCTGAAAGGGAGAAAAACAAAAAAAAAAAAAAACAACAAGATGAAACATTCCTTGCTTTTCCCTTGAAGAAATGGGGGGAAAAAAAAAATAAATCGGCGGAAAGAAAGGAAGAACGGTCCTTTGTTCTTGGAGTTCATTGCTATTTGTTCTTCTGTTGAAACCTTTAAAAAAGGCAAGCAATGTTTCAAAAACAGCCAGAACAAAGCCTATCCATAAAGCATAAACCAAGATTACAGGCTGGAGTGAACAAAGATCAGCTTGCAAGAGAGAAACATAAAATACAGTTTTTCCCTAATTGAGAAGAAGTGTTGTTCTCATAGGTTTCCTAATAACAATGCTATTGATTACCTGTAATTGTTCTTTTACAGCTCTCTTTCTAAAAAACCTTCAATTTTTACAAGGACCATTAATTTCCTGACTTTTTATAAAGTACTTAATGCCTTGATTGGCTAGTTGTTTTAGGAAATAAAATAGCAACTGAACATTAAATGTCCTTCACCATATGCCATATTTTTACTCACAGTTCAAGCAGTTCTCCCATCTATAAAGGATGAAGCAACTGCTTTCTGTTCCCTAATTCTATTCTCCTCTGTCTTAAACCTTGATTTCTGGTAGAAACAATATTTCTCACAAAGGTGGTCCTAATGACTTTCCCTGGCAGCACAATGGCAAAACTCAGTGACTTCCTGGAACGTGCACACAGCCCTCCTCACGTGAGAGTCCACACAGCTCCACTCATTAATTTTAATGGAAAGCAAAACTGGCTCCAGCATCTTCAAACCTGCCTTCATTAACGCAGGAGCCTTCTCCTCCACATCTCCTCCAGCTTAAAGCAACCTTCTCCGCACAATTCCTCCCGCTTTCATGTCTGTTGTACCTCACCCTTCCGTACACAGCTCCCAAACCCATTTTTCCCTCTGCTGATATATGCCATCTGTACCTGAAAAACTCAGGTCAACATCTCCAAACAAAGATAGCAGCAGAGTAATACACTGCATAAAATATAACACTGTAAACATGAGTAGTTTTTATTTTGATGTGATTTCCCAGGTTTTATTTTTTTCACTATCTTATATTTGTACTCTAGCTGTTTAATGAATATTGTTTTTTAAATAAGCCACTGGATCATCTTGTTATCTGAATTACAGACTTGGTTGAAAAAGTCTTAATTTTTTAATTGTTTTCATATTTGCTCTTCAATTCAGAGGGTATGAAGGTGCTACATATGTCTGTAAATATGCACACACACTGTGTTTAGTGATTTTTGTTATAATTTTATATTTTTTTGAGTAATTTAGATGTCTGCGCTAATAAACCACAGTATTTCAGAAAAAAACCCCAATTTTATAAAAGAAGGTAAATTGCTACAAATTATTTTAATAAAATCTGAGTAAAGCTACATGGAAAACATGCAATAAAGAAAAAAAGATTTGTTTTCACAGGCTACTTTGTTGTGGCAAAAAGATTACCTATGGTTAAGAAAACTTTTAATGCAAACAGTTTGGAGCAGCTTGAACGTGTTATAGTAGTGAATAAATTCCCTAAGAGAATCGGATTTAACTGAGATTACAATCTGGGCCATCATATGCCCCAAAAACCAAACCCAGTGATGTTAATGAGAGACTTTCTATTGACGTCAATGAGCTTTTGACCAAGCCCTAAAAAATTTTCCAACTCCAATCAACAGAAATGCTCCTTTTTTTTTCCCCTTCCACTTCCCTCCATTTTTATTCTGCACTTGAAAAATTCCTACTTGCTAACACTGGACTTCAAAACTTAGTTGAAACCCAATTCAGTTTTTTTCACCTATAGACTTGAGTAAACTGATTTCTTAACACCAATCTAAACAAGCAAAATGGTTAACTTCAGCATCATTTCAGACTTTAGTCAAAATTCAAAACCATGATCACCAAGTGGCAATTGTTTTTCCTACACACGAGACTAAAAGAGGAAATATCTTGAAAGCTGCTTTCTTATTCACACTTTGAGACAGATAAGCCAAATATCATCATCCTTAGTTACAGTTCTTAAATCTACCTATGCCACCAGTCATGTACAGAACAGTGTTTCTTCATTTTACCAGGAACAAATTTCTTGTTTTAATCCAAAGCAGGTCCCAAAGACTTTCACTCCTGTTTCTGTGTCACACATTGTGTATTACACACAATTTGCGTATTTTACAAATACATAAAGTATTTGTAAAAGTCGCCTAAAACTCATGTATCACCACTACAGTTTCCATGCACATTTGGGGTACAGGCAAGTGGGGTTTTATATCTACAAATATATTCTCATATAAAACCAGTTTGTTATAAGAGAAGAAGCACAAGAACACAAGGATTGAAAGATTATGTAAAGTAATATAAGATGGTTTTCAGAATCACAAACTGCTTGGCTTTCAAATGAAGCTCACAAGTATTTTTAAAACTCTGCCTTGCTTTCTGGGAAAAGGAATTGTGAGGGGGACAATGCAGTAGTCTGTGAACAAAGCACCACGAAGGACTCTGAATACTCAATTCCTAGTTCTTTCAAGTGCACTGTGGAACCATAGAAAATAAAACTTTTTTCCCCTGTATTTCAGATTCCTACCTGTAGAACAGGCACAAGTGATCTCTTATATAATCTCTCATATGATAAAGGTCTTGGAATGATAAATTCATTAATAACAGAGATACTCTCCTACTACAATGTTGGCTAAAAGCATTTATAATACCACAGTTAGAAAGACTTCATAGCTGTCTAGGAAAAGAAAGGGAAGTGTTCTACAAGGTTTTTTTAAAAGGTAAATGAGATACTGAAATATACAATCAAGAAACCATCCTCTGCAAAAAGTTTCTTTGGAGCTCTTGGTTAGGTGTGCATGTATGCAGTGTTTGCATATCACACACATGGCTATTTATACACTTGTGGGATTTAAGCCTCAATCAAAACACATATACAGTAGGGGAACAGCTGCAACCACATCTCAGTGGGCTAAATTACAGTACACCAGTGAATTATTCATTCAGAAAGATCTGTGGCAATCACACCCCCAACGCGTGATCCGCAATCCAAGAGGAATCCTCTGCTCTGTGCTGTGGAGGAGAGCTCAGCCCAGCTCCTGCTGCTCAGGACACTTCAGCAGGAATCCTGCAGCACACAGCTCCAGGGCCTGCTGCCCCACGAGCATCCTTTCATTCTGCCATTCACAACAACAACATGAAACGTACATCTGTTACCTCGCTTTCACTTCATGTCCCTCTCTCTTAGTTTGTTCTTTCTTATGCCATTACTTGGAGACATGAAAAAGCTCTCAGTGGGTCTGGATTTTTACTGCTAGCACGTAAAAATAAAGGACACTTCCACCACATAAAACCTGCTCGTGTCAATGTCTGCATAAAGCCAAAAAACTGAGTAAAGAAAATCCTCTGATATTGCATTATATGAGGCAAAGATTGTAAGTGGAAGGTTAAGCAAAAATTGAAGATGGTTCTTGCTCTGTGAATATTGTGTGTCTGTTTTGTTTCTTTTAAACGTTAACAAATACTGTAAATATCAAGTTTAACTGTCAAGTTAAACACAAGTTTAACTGTCCCCCTGAAAACACTCAGAGAAATTCTCAATGGCAAGAAAGACACGTCGGCAACAGTTTAAAATCAATCCCCTGAGAAGAAGTTCCCTCCCAACAAGTGAGATTCAGCAGGTTGTTTTTTAAAAGGACAAACTGACATCACTTTTCCCAGTTCCACTGGGAGAACAGCAACAGCACTGTAAAGTGGAATTAAGAAACATCAATATCTAATGGTGACATGGTACAATTACATCCATCGAGCCACACACAGGA
Source organism: Zonotrichia leucophrys gambelii (assembly GCF_028769735.1). NCBI lineage: Eukaryota > Metazoa > Chordata > Aves > Passeriformes > Passerellidae > Zonotrichia > Zonotrichia leucophrys. Next base: position 709,953 of record NC_088170.1, read on the forward strand.
CCCATCCCTGAGCCAGCAGAGCAGAAGACAAACACTGTTCCTGGAGAAGAGCCTCTCCCAGCTGCAGAACCATCTCACCTGCTCAAGCTTGATTACATTGCAGCCTCTGGCCCTGCTAATCCTGGTGGCAGCTCTGTGCAGGAGCAGCTGCAGGTGCACGGGGCTCTGTGCTCACCTGCACTGCCCATCGCCCTGCTGATGGAGCTGGCCCACATCTCCTGAGCTGGGATGGTACTCACCAAACACCTGGGGCTGCTGCTCCTCGACTCCCCTCCAGACAGGCAGGCAGGGACTGCACAGATCCTCTGGAGCCAACACTGCAGCCCCTTCTCTCCCTCCCAGCACAAAAGGGAGCAGCCCACGTCCCGTGCCTTCTGCTCCAAGCTAGAATCCACAGGAAGACCCGCTCATTTGCAAGAACGTTGCCTGGATATTGCCAGACGGCTTTCCACCTATGGAGGAAATACCTCTTCCAAGGTTTAATGATAAAACAGGCTTCTGCCCTTTCAGGATGAGGTCAATAATCTTCCTTTGTTAATCTTGGGCAAGCTTTACTTAATCTAGCCCCCTTGTCACCTTTGTGATTGACAGGAAAAGTCATGTCACTGGACAATGGACTTGTCCTCACCAAGCAATATCTTTAAAAAAGATTACACAATGTTACCCTTGCTCTCATAAAAAGTGCAAACATTGTGCTGTAAAAAGAAATTCTTCATTCCAGCTGTATCTCTCAAATTGTCTCCCTCTGTTTCCAGGGTCCAAGGGAGGCATATTTCAGTTCTCCAGAGGAACATTTAAAGGCTTAATGAAAAGAAACAGGTTGTACTCGGTGAGATCTCCAAAATATCTCTTAGTGCTCTAAATAGATCTCATCTTCTCCTTCCTCATCTAGAGATGCACATTATTCCTGTCTGCAATTAAACTCAGACACTCTGCTTCTGTGACATTAAAATTTTGTCCCAAACCAACCAAGAATTGAAGCAGAAGAAAACTGAGAACTAAGTCTGAAACTGTTAATTACCACCATATGGTATGCATGAAGTCTGCATCTGCAGGGAAAAAAAAACATATATCATGAGAATCAAGCTGCTGGTTTTGCAGCCAAAAACACCTGGAATAAAATACTTGTGCCTTTAAAACAAGCACAGATATTGTCTGATTTTAAGAAGCCTGTGATCCTAAAGGCAACCAAAAAGGTTCTTTTTTTCAAAGCTGGAATTTTGCCCATGCTTCACTCTTTGAGAATGTGTAAAGAAGACCAAAGGCAGGGTTTTTTTCTCTGCTATCTACATTAGACACGTAGGCCTGTCTATTTTATAGTCTCCATAGTGACCAGGAAGCTGATAACAGTATGACATAAGAGATAATCAGAAAACAGAATACTTCACTCTTCTGAAGACAAATGATTCTCCAGCAACTCAGTACTGTTTCCTATTTTTTAAAATTTACTTTCCCCAACAATATTTTAGGAAATGAGTATCTATGTGTAAGATTCAACAGCACAGTTACTTCAAGTGAAAATCTGGAAGCAGCAGAAATACTTCCATTGCCCACAGGAGGCCCACCAGCAATTACAAGAAAACTCAACTTGACATTTCCAATATTTGTTAACGTTTAAAAGAAACAAAACAGACACACAATACTCACAAAGGAAGAACAATCTTCAATTTCTGCTTAACCTTCCACTTACAATCTTTGCCTCATATAATGTAAATAACTTACTTCAGGAGCTTAAGTGCCACTGTCTTTCAATGGGAATATTTTTAAATCACTTTAAAGGGAGAGAACTGTCCCGTTCTACATGCAGCGTCACCGGGGCTGCAGAGCAGGGATCACCACACCCCCTGGCTTATGGAGGCTGTATTTAGAGATTATATATATATATATATATATATATATATATATATATATAAATAAACTGAGCACCTTCACGAAAGTGAAACAAACCCATATTCCATCAGGCTTCCCAGGGGACACTGTGCCTTTCACATGTAGCAATTTCCTTCCTTCTATCTGGTATTTAAATAGTCTTTGGTCTGTAAGGCTCCTCCATGCAGGAAAGTTGCTCATCAGTGATGCACAGGAATGATCCCAAGGAGATGCAAAAGGAAACAGGGGAGGACACCATAAGCAACCAGGAGACCACAGAAGGTCACAGAAGGGAAAAACAGGTGGGAGAGGATAAATACACTGTTAGCAAGTGAGAAGTGACACATAACCCAAAGAGGTATAAAAGGGTTCAGGGCATCATATAAAAATATTCAAAGGTTATCAGATCCATGAAAAGCAACCACTGTCCTTATTCTGATTATTTCTTCTCCTAGCACTGTGGTTTTAATGATGACAAGGAAATCAAACAACAGAGAGTGAGGAAGGAAGGGAATGGATCAGAAGAGTCAGCTGAAGAGGCAAGAGTGGCAGAGAACTTTTACCTGGATTAGGTGAACTAAACACAGTGAACAGAAATGCACTTTTTGTTTTCTTTTTACTGTAACCATGCTACTACCATCTAGAGAAACACATTCAAGTCAAATACAGATTTAGGTTTACTGACAACGTATTTGGAACTCCATGATCCATATCTTGGAGGTACCACCAAGACTTACACAACCCTGATGACATCTTGTGCTCCCTCTAAAATGTTAAAATTTCACTTAATAATGGAATATTACTTATTTTTAGCAATCATTACTAGCTCTTGTCCTTCAGCTTGTATTTATTTGACATGAAGTGCTGTATCTAATTAACAACCTCTTCTTGATGAAGCAGAAGATGCACTGGCAGAGGGCTCAGTGGGAAGACTAACGTGTATTTCCAGTGCTTGGTGTCCATGAACCTGGCTGAAAATGGTTCAAAGCCCAAAAAGACAACCATAGGGACTGCTACATCAGACACTTTGCTTTCTTTTACCTTTTTCCTCCACATGCAAACTGAGATATTAATGAACAGTTCCTGCAGCTTGAGGCATTTTATATAATTGATATAAAAAGCCCAGAGATCATTGGCTAAAAGCCCCACAGCGGTTGTGTTTTCATTTTTATGGATGCCATAAATACTCAGCCCTTATATTACTCTTGCATTACTCCGTGGGGCTCCACAGCCCAATCACCTGGAACCGGAAATTGGGAATTCTCTCATATATCAAGTGCCACCCCACAATATCTGACAGCAACACTGAAATGCACCTTGATTTTCTCCAAACACCACAATACTCAGACTGCTGCCACAACTGCACGAGCAAGAGAAAATCTCAAACATTTACAGGGTTTAGAGATGAGCTGCAAGAAACTGTTTGGGCGCATTGACACAAAAGGAATAACTTATAATCCGTTTTTGCACTGATTTCTAACTTTATCCTCTGAGATTTAGAGAGCACAGGAACAGATTTTTCAAGGATTTAAGTATCTACAGATAGAAGGAGGTGCCTTGTGGGATTTCTGAAAATGCACAATAATATGTATATTCAGTTAATTCTCACTGACTTCATTTTAAGTGTCTGAAAATAAAGAAGTGGAACGGGTGACTCTGAGTGCCTGTTCACCACACCAGACCATTATCAGCCCATCTCCAGCACAGAGCACAATCTGATAACTGATGCCTTAAAACAAACATTTCTCCCCTGGCTGTTCTGCATTCCAGCCCATCCCCAAACATACAGCACGAGTTCAGGATTTCTTACTGCTTTTCCCATAATTTCTACCTGATTTATTAACAATCAAAGAATTACACACAAACTGTGGATCTGTTTGTAGTAAAAATATATGAGAAAATCTTGTGAGTGAAATTTTAGAACTTTTTTATATTGAATGCCAAGCATGGGTTTTTTAAATTATTTTCTTCTGTGGTCTATACTTTGGTTTTATTTTTAGCCCACCTCTTTGTACCATTTCTAGCAATGAAGTGTTCCCCATATATAAAAGTAATTTGCAAATCTTTAGATATTAAATACAGTAAAATTGTAAGAACTACCTTGCAATGAGTAAATGTGGTTAGTGACATGATTCCTGACACCCTTACTCAGACCAGATCTCTCCCACTGCCTATTTCTCTGGCTAAAGTCATTTCAAGAAAATAACGCAATACAGGATTACATCTATTTGCTCTCAAAACACTTAACAAACAAAACTGGCATTCTGAGAACTCCTAATATGTTAGCTATAACCTGCAAAAACAAAGAACATGTTGTACTACAAGAGCCTTGTTATCTTTGTGCTAGTAATCTTCGTGCTTAAAAATAATAAATAAAGCTCTGCAAAAGCACTTTTAAGACTTTTATGAGCTCTTCCCTGAGGGACTAAAGATCGCCCGTAAGACCTTGCTAAACAAAAAATAAGACTGCTTATCAAAACAGCTTGGTAGAGGCTTCAGCATACATTAAATCCTTCTAATAGTTTGGAAATCATGCAGTATAAAACGATTATCTTTGTAAAAATACAAGCTTACTAACCAGATACAACAACTCTGGCTTGCGAGTGTAATAAAACCTATGTTGAGTGTCAAAGCCAGTTTGATCACCAGCTTTGTTACTGTGAAACAAACCCATTGTCTGTGCTAATTCCTTGGAAGGAGGGGAGAGGACTATCTGCACAGAACTCGGGATAAAAGGAATGCCACGGGCCAGCAGTGGCTCCTGGACTGCTCCCAGCGTTCACACTTCAGCTCCCTGCAGATGGAAAGGGATGGCACGTTACTTCATCTGCTCCCTGCTAGCCTGCAACAACTTGTACCAGGCAGATGATTTCACTCCATCCCTTTGGCTGAAAGTAAAGAAAAGCCACACATGAAATAGTTATGATGCCTCAGGTTTAGATTTTATATTTCCCACATTCTGTGCTGCTTTGGTGTGCAGTTCTGAGCTTCACATTCAGGGATGGTGAGCTCTGTGCACAGAGCAGGGAGACAAAACAATTCCTGCTCCAGCTGGGCACCAAGGACAAATGACCCAAATCTCAGCCCAGAGCACAAACCCCGTGGGCTGGAGAGAGAAAAACAAGCAGGGTGGGACTGCCTGGGCTAAAGCTGGAATGGGACAATGAACTGCAAGGTGCAAATGGAGCAGAACTGATCCCAGGGACAGAGCCCGTGCCCGGCCGTGCATTTTGGGGCCATTTTGGTTCATCTTGGGTGCAGCCCTGGCTGGGCTCTGGTGCTGCCCAAGGTGGATCCATGGAGGAGATGCTTTGGATAAATCCCTGCTTTATTCTGTGACTCTGCCCAGCCTCTGCTCCAGGGCAGCCTCTCAAGGCATCAATTCTGTGAAAGGTATGTGCCTAAATCCACTACACTTCTTAAATGATCATGCTCTGCAGTTTTCATGAGCATTCTCGATTCAGTCTATTTATCTACTTTTACCTTGTGTTTGTTCTTTTGCTGTTCAGAAGATCCTAATGAGACTTACAAGATGATAACCATCAAAACAGTCTCTGCCTCCACAGAGATTAGCATCACACGAAAGCAATCTTCTGGAAGTTTTCATTTTCAAGAAGGGCCAGAAAACATAACTTTATTAAAATGGAATAGCAACTTGAGAAATAGCCTCCCTGTCTCCACTGCAGTTTACTCCAGCATAAGAACAGGAATTAAAAAAAAAAAAAAAGAAATTATTTTAATTCAGAAAGTTCATAATCTCATTTATTTTTGCAATGAATATCATCCAGCCCAAGGGACTCATGGATCTGCTTTTACCTGAGTTCTTTATTCTGCTACCTGCTCTTCACAAATTTCAATTACTTTGTCTACTACTAACTCTTACATTTCTTAAGTAAAGTTACAGGACTTTGCCAAGCAGTAACTGGTTTAAACTTCTTTAATAGTTATTAACAGACTTGCTTTCTCTCCAAAATTTATTTCACCTATTCTGCTCTTTTATAACTTGATTTTTTTCCTACCTGCAACCATTACACAATTTTAGTGAAACAGAATTTGGAATTCTGGTGTAAAACAAAGTAGTTTTTTCACCTCTAGAGGAAGAATTGCACAGGATATAAAAAGAAAAGGAATATCCATATTTTGTGCTTATGAACAGAGAAGAGATCCTTTCACTGAAAGGCAGTTCCACAGAACACGCTTACAGAGTAGGAACCAAACTTATTTGCATCTTGCACGCTTCAAAGGACAGTATTTGATCAAACATGCCAAATAGATCAGGATAATTATTAAAAATTAATATGACAGAAGTCAATCAATGCAACGCTGATATATAAACACAGTATAAGTTAGAGCTTATTCAGAAATTTTTTAGTCACAAAACACCTTTGTGGTATTGCACACAGGACAGGTCAGGAGCATGAGCTGCCTGGGCAGGTTCCAAAGCACAGGAAAGGCAGAGCCCATTCAGCACCCAAGATTATCAATAACCAACTCCCTGCTCACTCTTCTGGCTCTCACTACGCCCCAAATGGTGACATTAAGTCCTACTCCACGGAGCAGCATGGTGTCATTTTACCATTTAAGTCCCATTCTAAAGCTCACCCAAGCAGAGCTTAAACAAGATTTAAAATGTACACAGACCTCACCAGTTCAGACTGTGGCTGAGTGATGCAAAATACCCTAATAAATTCTAATTTATGACAGGTTCACAGTTGTTCTCACTCTGCAGATGAGTTATTCTTTCTTCTGTTTCTGTAAACTGCAGTCAGCAGCATACATTGCCTACTATGAAGAGACCTTTGTGATAAGATGATATCAAGGGATGTTGTGACATTCCTGATTAAGAATTACACAGTAAGCAAACTGCACAGAAATGCTAATTTCCCTCCCCTTTCTCATCACTTACCTAAATTATTCTGAGTAATACAAATGATCTTTATTAGCTTTAAAGCAGTTCATTCTCATTCTCTTATATCATTTCATTAAAGAAATCAAATTCCTGTAGATGACTAAGTGCACAACGTATTTTCCTCAACAATTAATTTCGTGCACTGATGTACGTCATGTTCACAAACAAACCAAAAAACCCCAAGGAACATCAATTCTTCTACAGGCACAGCCAACTACCCACCATCAGCAGAGAATGAATAACTTTTGCTGGAAATAGCCCTTCTTCTCCAAATTCCTCTTTGAATCACTGATTTCTGAGTATTCCCTGTAGTTTTCAGTCATCATGAAGTGATGCTGCAAAACCCACAGAATTGCCCAACCCAAATAAGAAAGGCACAATTTCCTCCACTTTGCCTGGAAAGAATGTAAGGCTGCATTATGGTGAGGAAGCATTGCTTGGCTAACACAGCATGGTTTCACAAAATCTCTCTTTCTGCTCTTAAATTGATCAAAATTTGGTCTCAGGATGTGATCCAACCAGGTGCTACTGTGCCCACCAGCACTGAGCTGATGTACAGAGGGTTTCTAACAAAAAGTTCTCTGCAATGCATTCATTAAACCCAGCAACATCAAACAGGGAAAAATAATTAAAAAGCTCCTATTGAGCACCTAGAGACCTTGAGCACAGAGAGGGGGTGAACACAAAGACAGGGTATTTGGTTTTAAGTCACACTTCATATAAATATAAAATATATAAACATATATAAATATATATATAAATACATATATGTATGTGTGTCTGCATATATATATGTATTTATACACATTAGAAGACATTACAGTGCATTTTGAAGGGTTTTCTTATTTTCCTCTTCCCTTCTATTCTGGTCTATGAGTGTCTACCCCTACAGTATACATATTTAAGCATAATCAAAATAATTACATAATTTTTTAAAAATTTTATTTTATTTTAATCCTCAGATGTACATTTATGTGGGGATGAGTTTGAAAAATAAATCGCCCGGACAGACTCAATTATGTGAAATAAAAGTGAAAACCACATGCACATGACATGTAAAGGGGAACTATGCTGAGGGTTTGTGTGTTACAAGGGGGTAAAAGTGAGACACATAAAACTGATCCTCCTGAAAGGCACCCAGTCCTCCCCACAGCCCCTCTGGCACTACTGGAGGCTGCACTCTCTCATTTATATAATGCTCTTCTCAATATACTTTGATTTATTTGATTTGTTGATCAAACACTACAGAGTGTCTCAACTTCATGTTCAGAGAAACTTTCAAAAAACAGAAGGCCAAAAGATGCTACAATGACACCAAGTCACAACTTCTGGTCTAAACCGTATCCAGCCAGTTCAGACTGGTCCAAGCAGTGCTGAGCTAGTCAGAACTGGTCTGATGTGGTTGGATCCAGTCTGACCAGCTCAGAACCAGTCTGAACCCAGCCCATGCTCATCCAGACTGGTGATATAGACACCAGTTACCCAAATCAGCCAGAACATCCAAGGGAGAATACCTGGGATTAGGAAGGCCCATGGACTCAAACAGCAAGACCTAAATTATATTTCCAGTGACTGAATGGAAAACTGAGAACTGCCAAAAATCCCCAATCTTTTTGCCAATTTTTTATCCATTAAGATCTTCATCATCAGCATGCTTTTCCAGATTTCAACACATTTGTTTTCTACAGGTGTTGGCCAGAACACTGAACAGCTCAGCAAGAGTTTCAGGAGATCCCCATGAGCAAACTGCATTTAACTCCACAGGTTATTCTCAGTGAACGATGGGATCACATTTTCAGAAGACTAAACTGTTCTGGAAATCTCACTTCCTGAACACATTTGATTTCAAGCCCTTGTGTTTATTTATTTTCATTTCAGCTATTATTCACTTCAATACAAAGTAAAACTTTCTTCCTTGGAAGTAACAGAGTAAATTAAGAGCTCAGATTATGCACTGTGATAAACAAAATACTATCAGGATTAGCTGTTGAAATGCCTCAAATCTGGGTAGCTAATCTTAAATTTACTCTAGGGCTTAAGCACTATGAAAAGAAACACAATATCCAGGGAAGACACTAAGGAGAATGAAGTGGGAAACAGACAGCAACAAACGCCTTTGGAAACTGCTGGTCATTCTTCTGACTGCAGGGCTGAATTAATTTGACACAGATTAGTGGAAGTTTAGATGAAAGTATCTGTGTTCTGCTTCTGAAGCAGGAGAATGTCCAAGTAGGCATGGAGATAAACAGAACAGTGCCTTTAAATTGTCACCTATATTCAACACTGCTGTTCCCCATGTATTTTCTGAGTCATGTCTATCTGCTTGCTTTATTGACCATTTCTTTTTAACTGCCCTCAGCACTGAAGTGTCAATGCAGCTACAAAAGAAGAATTGGACTCTGCTTTGCAGACATATCATCAAAAAAATGGTTAAGTACCATTTCCAAAGTGTTTATTACTAGGGATGATGTGAAGCAAAAAGAGACACAGCGTATTTTCAAACCCTGGGTTAAGTTATAGCATTATAGGCAATTAATAGAAATATCATATTTTTATGCAACTAAATTTGACCTCAAAAGCCACAGCAAGACAGAAAACATAGGACCCTTTAATGTCATTTTTCCAGTAATTTATCTGACTATAACCACACTTTAAAGCACTAAGGTCAGCTGGGCATGCAGCATGACCTACACTTCTGACTAGCATGCACTACATTTGACTTGAGAGTAAATAAGGGACTGACACTCCATTAACCTTCACAAGCACAATTATTTATCAAAACAGTTCAAAAGCCTACCCGACAGAGAACTGATAAATCTAGAAGCAAAAAGGAAACTGCAACAGCACAAACTGATCTTTTGCTGGTGATGAAGAGCTATTTCCTACCACAATTCCTGTGGCAGGTCCTCTGGCCAGTTTTAACACAGCCATCCATTTTCAGGGGCTGCACCTTAAATCACACTGCCTTTATCAAAATACCAGCGCTTTCTTTTTTCATTTTGTAGGGGTTTTTTGGTTTTTTTTTTCCACCTTCTTTCTCAGAAATAATACATGCTAATATCCTGTATTTACAGAGTCTCCAAAGACTCCCCCAGAACTGCATGCAGAAAATTCAAAAGAGTTGGCCCTACCTGTCATAGCACACGACGCAGTTGAGACAACCACCATACAATTTCAGAAACCTTAACCCCACACACAGCAGCACCTTTCCACTCCAGCAGGCTGCAGCATCTGCTCTCCCTGTCCCTCAGCCCAGGCTGTTGTGCCCTGCTGCTGATGCCCTGCACCTGTGTGCCCTCTGTGCCCTCGTTACTGTTAATGCTGCTCACCTGGGGGCACAGCTGGGGCCCATTGGGGATGATGGGGCACAGCCCACCCCAATCACCACCAACCCTTTTGTAGCCCAAGGATGACACCTGCTCCCAAAATCCCTGTTTGCTCAGGTGACCATCATCATGCCACCACCATGTGAACTTTATTTCTTTTATTACAAGACGTGTGCTGGTTGTGAACTCTGCAAAGTTTCTGTGACATCTTTCTGTAGTGACATTCTACCCAAATTCTGCACTGAAGCTGGGGGTGAGCTGCTCATAAGCAGCTGTCATCTGCCATCAAGTATTCTGAATTTCTGACTGCAGAAGCACTTTGCACTTCCAAAGATTGGGAAGTTTGTTCAAAATCCTGTACTGGAAAGGGTCAGGAGGGAGAGTGAAGGGAAAGCAGCTCTACCCCACGAGGATTCTGTCATGATCTACTGGGAATGCTGCCCATCGCTGCCATCTTTGCCTTGCACAGTGGTTTTCCTCTGGCAGTACAGCACACTCCCCTACTGCACCACACCCTGGGATCATCCCCAGCCTCTCTCAGATGCACAGGTGGGAACAATTCCCAGGTGTTCACCCCTGGAGCTGCAGTTGTTACAGCAGAGCTCCGAAAAAAGCAGTGCTGTGCAGCAAATGAACCACCTTCCTTGTCTCTGCTCTCCCCTCTGGATTACGTCCCTGCTTTGTAAACATGCATCGAGTCCATGAACACAAACAGCTCACCCTTCTTTCTGCAGGTCACAAAGCATGATCCCCAAAATGCAAAAATCAAGAGATAAGGGAGAAAAAATCACTTAGACAAGGGAGAAAAAATTATTTGAAGGGGAAGAGGCTTTTCCCTTATCAAGCAGCCCAAAACACAGTAAAAGGAACAGGAAGTGCTGACTGACATCAAGGTCAATTCCTACCAAATGTCATTCCTACCAATTCCTACCAAATGTCATATTCCCCTACCAATAAAGGGGAAAGATTGACTTGATAATGCCTTTTTAACAGAGGATTTATTGCATTCATAACATACAGAAAAGCATAATCCTCATTGTATTAGTTACCTTATTTCAGCTAGTGCAAACAGTTTATTCCTTAAAGATAATAAAAGGAAATGGATTATGATTTTAAACCTTCTGCACACTTTACATTATACATATTAAAATAATAATGTTTAGGGGACTGAGTACTTTTTAAACCCGACGCCTAAAATTGATATCCTGAGGTCTGATGTTTATTTTTTCCCATTGACTTCCAGATGAAATGCCTTAAATTGCAAATTTGCCAACTCCTTGTCTTGGAAACTCAACATTTCTTTTTCCTCTTTCCACTAAGATTCTGTACTCAGACTTTACTGACCATTCTTGGATGTGCAGGAGGCACTATAATTCATTTTGCTATTTGAGAGCTCTGCACTCAGGGCTCAGCAAAGCTAAGCAGCCCCAGAATTTGTCCTCTGTCACGTACCCAAGCAAAAGAGAGCAGCACACAAAGCCTTCCTTGCACCAGGAAATGCACAGGAGAGGATTTCCCTGCGAGTTAATTGTGCAAATCTCCACAGCATCATTTATGAAATGGTGCCTGAGCCACCCAGAGCATGTTTTCACTTGGGATTAGAGCTTCTCAGCAGCACCTCAGATGCACCTGCTGCAGACACCACTGTCCTTAATGGAAAAGCATCTGGTTTTAAGCAGGAGACACAGCTGTTAAAACGTGAATGATTTTACTCTAAGGAGTTCCAGAGAAGCAACAAAACAGTAAAAAAAAATTTTAGAAAACCATGGTGGAGACAAGAGTCCCGTATATACTGAAAGAACAGTTTGAGACAAGGCAATGTGGTATCACTCTTCAAATACAAAAATTTTTACTGCAGAAAAGAGTGCATTTCCTTTTGCTGCAGTGGCTAGGGCAAGAACTAATGAGAGAAAACCAATGCAGGAAAGGTTCCACAGGAGTTACTACACAGGAGTTATTTTCTAAAGGCAGAGACAGCAACACCCTGGCCAGACAGACTGGGAGGTTCTGAGCCTCCTGTTTGAGTAACTCCAAGAAGTCAGACTATTCTCTGAAGGAAACGACATTGGCACAGCTGATCCCTGGATTGCAGCTGGCTCTGGGTGACCTCTCCCAATCGCTCCCAGCCCTGCAGTTCCACCAAGTGCAGGGCTGAAAATGGTGAGAAATGGATGTGCTCATTCACTAGGAGCTCTATAGATCTGCAAGGGACTTACTCACTAAGCTGGATCAGGGTTTTTTAGTTGTGTTTTGCTCTGGATTTTTTTTTTTTCAGATAAATCAATAGGCTTGGGCCATTTTCCAAAGATGTGATTTGGTAAGTTTCAAGCCAAACCTCTCAAGCTTTACTCATGAGATAAGTGCTAAACAATGAGCCAGATTCATCAAAGCTTTATAGACTTACTTAAAAGAAAAAGAAACTGATTCAGCCAACTCATTTCAAGCCAAATCAGGCAGTTGAAAATCTATTCCTGAGATTCGGAAAATCTGTCTTTTTTTAAAATATTATAAAAATATGTTTTGAGAGTCCCTCTTTTGCAAGAGCCTCAGGCAACTCTGTCAAGAAACTGTTTTTTGGGATTTTTCAGTCTGATTAGGAGTGGTGTATTCCTCATGTCTAAAGGAGATAGCTGAAGTACATGTGTTTATACATATACACCTAAATATTTTTACATATATACTTCTATATACAAGCAACATAAGGATTCAAGAACATTTTATCAGAGGTTTGGTAATTAAAGCAGTGAGTTTACTTTTCAAAAAGGCTAAAAATGAATTTGCTTCTTTATCAGAAGAATAAACCAAAGAGTAGTGCTGGACACCAGGATACTCTATTAATGCACAAAGCTAAAACCAGTTCCCTGCTCTCAGGCATCTTTATGAACATTAGCACCATAAAATCTACCAAACCTCTCTGTACTGACCCTTAGAGTATTTTCTACCAAACCTCTCAGTGCTGATCCTTAGAGTATTTTCCTAGAAGAAAGTTCATCCTATGTTCTTTCAGTGCCTGGTATCTCTACCAACTGAGCTAAACAAGCCAGTTTTGTGTACACCCACCAAAAACCCTGCCAGAAGCCCCAAAGCCTTCAAACAAGGCATCAAATGTTTCTAGGAGAGGGGAAGGCACAGCCTGGTGCTATCTAACCAGGATGGGTCACAGTGGTGGCTGGGGATGGAGGGAAGGACACCCTGCCTGCTGGCTGGCATCCCACACACGGCTTCTGAGCTGGAGGAAATCTGAAAATGCTGCGCTGGCGATGCAGAGATTTTTGTGCAAAACACAGGAAAGGCCTCTCTCTACCTTCTTCTTCCCATATCCACTGCTAATTCCCCAGTAAACTCCATTTCAGAAAGTTGATGTCTCTACAGTGATGGACACAGGCTGTGGCCATTGGATGGCTACCCCTGCAGCCCAGCGTTTGCTGTAAACATTCATGCCATAGCAATGAGAAAACATTCAGAACCTTGCCATGCTTTCTTTTTCTGCTTCTGCTGTTTGCAATGAAGCTGCCCCTTCCGAGGACACGGGAAAAACACATGTGACTTTGAACTGGAAACCCTGAAAATCAGCGAGCCTACCTGCTAATGAGCAACGTGCTATTGAAACGAGCTCGTTAGCTTTCATTTCTGCTGGTGCTGATCGATTCATGAGCCACTAACGTGGCCTCTGTAAGCTGTACATAAATTATCAAACACATTGATTTCCCCAAATAATAAATCAGGAAGTCAGCCCTTTCCATATCTCTGGTATAACTGCTTAGCTCAATGGCCTTCAAAATTCAACCAAAGGAAACAGTGATAACATCAGTGTTCACAGATACTCTGCATCTGAAATGGCAAATATTCTGCTGCAAAAATAAGCTGTGCTGGCATCCCAGGGAAGCGAATAGAAACTTGCCTCTGAAAATGTTACACACAAAACGCACAGAATTTTGCATCAATCCTTGTGTAGGTGGCAGCTCAAGAAATTCACAGTAAGGAACAATTGTCTCCAGCAGGGAAAAATCCAAGATAGATCATCATCGTTTTCCATCTCATATAATTAAATTCCTACAGCCATCTTCAAAGAACTGAAGTGGTCAAAGTCCTATGGCCTGCCAGAGCCAGTGCTGAGTTTTGGAAGTGAAATAATTTTTTCTTGTCCACTGGCAAGAGCACAGGAAGAGAACCTGTTAAACACTCATCAGCCAGCACAGGAGGAGGTAGGGAAATCCTCCTTAGCCCAAACTTGCACTCATAACATTTCCATTTTCAGCACATATAGATACCTCCAAGGCCACCCTGGCCAGTCTGATTTCACCTGGCCTCCCAACTGTTTTTTAAAGTATATAAAAAAGTAATGCTTTGGACATGTATGCCTGCAAATTTCCAAGCACTTCATAACACTGATTTGCAATAATTTGCCTAAGGTCATGTGGGCCTTGATCCAAAGCCTATTAAAGACAAAGCAGTCTTTATAGTGACTTCAAAGAGCTTTGGATTGGACCCACGGTGAAGCACTGCATAGTAAATAGAAAAACCAAGAAAAGAAAACCTGCTCTAAAGAAGAAATGTCATCCTCTCCTCAACTGACTCAGTTTACTGAAAAAGATGGGAACGTGGGATTTAATTTTCCTGTTCTGCACTGCACTGCCAGCCCAACGAAATGGCTCTTTCCCTTTTCCCAAACAGCTGCCCTGCTCGGAACATTATTCAGTTCTAAAATGGACCACGCTGCAGAGGTATTTCCATCACCTTGACCCTCAGAAGCAGCAGCCCTGGAGAGCTGTGGCACTCCATGCCAGCCCAGGACGGTGCCAGGATGGAAACGCTGGCTCCAAAAGAGCAGCAAGCTTAGCCCTGAATGCAATAACAATAAGGAGTTAAAATGTGCAGACCAGAGAACACCGCTTAATCCCAGTTTACTGAAAGGACATGTCATTTTTAGAAAGTTGTCCAAACAACTGTCTTAATATTCTACACCAAAGTGGCTATTAATCAAACAACAAAGGCCCAATTAACACATAGCTGTTGTCACCTTGATGTTAAAAGCCTCTCCCTTCCCCCTTCTTTCTTTCTTTTTGTCTTTAATGTTACAACCTAACCCAAAAATGCCTCAGGGCCCTACAGCAAAAAAAAGAAAAAAAGACAAGATACAGAGAGGGAGACAGGGAGGAAGGGAAGAGGATGGAGAAAAGTGGGGAGGGGAGAAAAGGAGAGAGAGAGAGAGAGTCTTAAATACCATCTCTCCTCTAGGCAGCAATTTCCACAGATGAAGAGGTCACCACTGTTTAACAGTGTGCTGCCACGTTAATTTAGTATGACAAGATAAAGCAGTAATCTCTGCTTGAAGAGGCTGTAAACCGCCTGCTATCCAGGGACATGCTCGAGTCGATTTGCACTGTATATCACTTTATACAATTGCCGTGACAAAGCCCCCTGAGTTCCCTCATGTAAATCTCCCTCGCTGCCTCCCAACTCCGCTGCCAGTCAGGCACGGGGGATCTGGGGTAAGCCGTGCAAACTTGGTGCTTTAGCACCCCAGAGCTCCCTGCTCCCCCCGCCCAGGAAAAGATGTTTAGGACTTTGATAATCCATTGATCCCGCTTCCATATCGGCTTGTATTTTTCAATCTGTCGTGTTAAGTTGTCAGGGAGGGCGATTAAACCGATGTTTCATGTTCCCAGATTTGCGTTCCTGGGAATGATAGTTTTCAAAGCCTTTCTTGCTAGGTTCTGCTTAAAGATTATCCCTAAGAAAGCTGATGTGAATATTATTACTGGCATAAACCTGGTAATAAAACCATAAAGTGTTTTAGGTAAAGACATTTTAGAGATATTCAGGGTTATAAACATAAGAGTTTAAAGCTGGATAGAATTTGGAGTGCTTAAAAAGAAAAAAAAAAAAAAAAGAAAAAAGGGAAAGAAGAAAAAAAAAAAAAGCGCCCTGTCAGGCTGTGGAGTTTTCTCAGCACGAAGGAAAACAACATATGTAAAAGGGAAAAGGGAACTCGCGTGTCTGTGTGAAGTAAATATAACTACAGAGCCTCAGAGGAGGGCAGAGAGAACAGGACCTGTGCAGCCAGAGACAAGAACAAGGAGCAGACGAGAGTGTGGCAGTGGTCATGGCCAGAACCCGAAATAAAACGCAGCCACAGCTATCCCAGCCACACCAGGGATGCTGCCGAGCTGCACAGCTGAAAACACCCCTTCTTGTTGGGCAAATAGGGGGGATTTTCTGCAATATGTCGCAACTCTCAGATGCCATACTGCATCCCTAGAAGATGCGAGCTCTCAATTGCGTCTCCCTCTATTTCACATTTAATTTGTGTCGTTTTCCTATGGCCTGCAGGCACGATACAAGTCACAGCACACAATCTACCAAACACGGTGCCAAAATGTGAAGCTGTGCACATGTACATATCCCCGTTTTCTGGATTAAACACAGAGGAGGACATAAGTAGAATTAAAACACGCGCAGCAGACAGGTTTCTGCAGAGTAAGGCTGGAATTTTTACTACAGAGTAAGGCTGGAATTTTACTACAGACTAAGCCTGGAATTTTGCTACAGTTTCTTAACCAATACATTGCTATGCCTGTGCAAAACATTTGGACTTACAAAAATGACCAAGCAAGGCTAAATCACATCCTTAACAGGTTACATATGATCTCTGCAATCGATTAAACTGAACAATAAAATCTGATGTTCATAGCAGCTGATACTAAGACAGAAAAATGCTTTATTAAGCATTTGAATTTCTCATAATATTTGATAATTCCCTAAATTTTGAAGGGGAAACCCGCTAGAATTAATGCCATTTTTCAATACTAAGACAATCTTCCCAAAATAACCTTTTTAAGGTTTTCTGTGTTTCTTCATTCTCTAATACATGTTGCTAACCAACACATTATTTATTATCTGAACTACTTAATAGATATACAACAAAAGGTTTGTTTTAAGGGAATACCCAATCCTTAAAACCCCATTAAATACCATCAGTACTGGTTAAAAAGGAATTCTGATAGAATATTCACACACAACACCCCCAGCCCCTCCCCCAAAACAAGGATGACCTAGAACACGGTTACTTCTCCAGAAAAATGAGAGAATTTTTGCACAGTAACCTCTGTTACTCCTTTAGCACCATGTACTGTGAATGGGATTACTCTAACCTAATTCTGGCCCCAAATTTGACACCCAGTCATCAAGGCTCCCTCCATAGTCAATAGACAAGCACTTTGAGAGGGTAATTTATCTTTTTTGTCCTGGGTGCTTATTTAAAGATTGGAAATGTTGTTCCAGGCAGGTGGTTATCTTTTCACACAAACTGTGCAGACTGCCCTAACTTTATGTGCCTCAGCTTTGGTGAACTGAACCCCAATCTCACTGAATGGCATCAATAATCTCCACGAGTGTGGAAACTCTGATAAATCATAGACCATCATGGATGAAGGGCAAGGACAATTTCCACTGTACTGGCACAGCCATGGATGACAGAAGTGAATTGCCCATGATAAATTAGCAACCTGGAACCTGGAAATAACATCTAATTTCACTCATTAAACCAAAACCTTGCCATCTTTGTTAATATTTATCAAATTACAAGTCCAACAACTCCGTGATATTTTACCGAGCAATACAAAGATACAGGTCCTAAATATTAAATTAAGTATTTCAGTCCAATCAGTTTATTCACAAGGAAAGCTCAGGAATTCACTGTGTCAATATATTACCCAACACCCATGTTGACAGCCTCAGAACTGAAGCTATGGTCACTGCCCAAAAGCCAAGTTTACACTGGCCACAAGCAAACAGGAAAAGTACATCATCTGCCACAGATGTATTCTTTGCAGGACTGAATGACTCTATTTGCAGCTCTGCTGGTAGATCTATGAAATTCTGAAAACTGTTTTCCAGAGGAGTTTATCAAAAAGGTTTAAAGAGAATTTACACAAGTCTTATACATGTAACTATTGTGACTGAGCAATCTGCTCTCCCCAACACTCTGCTGCTGTCTCTGTCAAGACATATGAATTTAAGAATTTGGAAAAAAAAAAAGTGGGGGGATTGCAGATTTAATATTTATAAAAGATAGGAATATACCATGCACTCACTATCATTAGTCAGATGCAGGCCACAAACTGAAGTGAGTTGAGTGGTTTGAACTCTGAGATGCAGAATGTCTTCTATTCCCAACAGAGCTAAGCACTACATAGCAAACCTTTACTTACCAAAAACAAATTATTAAATGCTCTGGCCAAGCAATTACCTCTCACTCAAAGCTTTTTTTGGTTTAAGTTATCTAACCACAGATTTATAACCTATAGGGATCAACAGCTGCGCTTAACACCCTAAGCTCCAGCTGTAACCTATGAAGAAGAATAGGCACCTCTGGGGTGGGAGTTCCCTGACCTGCTTACAGGATCTGCTAGGACAAAGTGAATCACACTCCACTGTTCCCCATTTACTCCCATTAAAGGAGTTATAAAGTTAAAGCTGAATTTGCTATACACTTTTTAAACAGACAGTCTGAGGGAGACTTCACCCTTGAATCCTCGCCCCAAAAGTGACATTCAGATTTGCATGGCTTTGTATGATGTGTTAGCGGCCAGCTCCACTCTGTGAGAGGAAATAACTTCTTTCCTTTACGAGAAAAGCCAAAATGTCCTCATGCTGCACCAAGGCTCCAATGATCACCAGAAATTCATCACTGGGACTCCATAAATTTAACTGAAAACTGTACAAGAAATGAACATTCTCCTAGCAGAGCCCTAAATCCTCAATGCTAAGCTCTGCACTCGTGTCTGGGTGTTTTCTAGAACCCTCAGCAGATACTGCTGGATCTCAACACAGAGGGATCCAAGGCTGAGCAGTCTCCTGATTGCAACTGCAGCACTCCAAAGTGAAAGGAAAGAGGAAGGTTTCACTTACAGAGATGAAAGCCACACTTTAAATTCAATCTGAAAATCAGCACAGAGTCTGAAGCACGGATGTTTTGCATTATTTCTTGCTAGCACTATTAACAAGCAGTGCAAGCTTCCACCTCTGACATGACTTAGTGGAGAGATGCACACACAATCTACCCCAGTAATTCAGACTTGAGATGTCAGAAGGATTTTACCTTTTTGCTATAATATTTCTTATTTTCTGTCATCAAAATCCAATCCCACAGAAAGCTATGTGCAGAAGGAGTTATAGCCAGTGACCTCTCCTTCCCTCCCTCTTGCTACCATCAGCATTAGGTTCCAATCAACCAGATTATTTTGCAGGAACAGGGTCATAAGCTAAGCATTCTGGGGCAGGAATGTTTCTTTTTTCTGTCTCTATAAAAATAAATCATGCTCTTGGTACAATATAAATAAAGATAATAACAGTCTGATATTAGATTTTACTGGTCTATGCTTTAGACAATCTGTGTAATTTGCTTGCTGCCTGTACAAACCACAGAAAGTTAATCTTTAGAGCTCTTATTTTTTCCTTTGGGGGGCATTCAGTTTTAAAAGCATAAGAAGAGGATGCTGAGAAGGACTATTTCCATATTTCCACTTCCACTATTTCCATGTATAATTACAGTCTTGTTTACACTGCCCTGGCAAAAGCTGTCCTGAGTTACATTGGGCACAACTCCACTCTGACTTTTGCTGGTTTATCTAGTGATGGGATTATTAATTAATGGGATTCACCAAGTCTACTTCTCCCTTGCAAAGTGCAAAAATGCCATATCTGATCCCACACCTGCACCTAAACCAGAACCAAAGAACTCGAGGGTGTTAAAGAGAACCTGGAAACAAGGCCAGTCAAACCATTCAGACATGCTTGCCACCCCAGGCATAAAGGACCCTTTTTGCTTCAGAAAGTTTGTTTCCTCCCTCTCATTGTCTTTTAAACACTTTGGAACACTGGTTGGTTCAGAGATACTGCAGCACATCCATCTCCTCCTGTGGGAAGGTCTCTGAACACATCTTAGGAGCTGACCCACCACTGGTAAATGACAACTCCTAAGTAAATACATATTCCTAAGTAAACACATAATGAAACCTGCAGTCAACTTGCCCAAGGTCCTTCTTCAGCCATGAATTTCTAGAGAAAATTAATAACCCCTTGTATTAGAGCAGAGAAGGAGGTGGTGTTTCACTGATGTACTGAAGGCAAGAGGATGCAGCTAGCTCCACGAAAGGGAAAAAGCATCACTGGGTGACATGAGGCTTTAAATGCCATTTTCATTCCCACTACAACCACCACTACTTTTGGCGAATCTGAAAATGCATTAGCACTGGGAAGAACTAGAGAAAGCAAGCTGGCCTTGGCACAGCCTAATCCAGCTGAATTCTGCATGACCTGAAAATTCACACTTAAAAAGACAGTGCAAAAACCATGAGCACATCACCAGTCCATTGAAAGGACAGAAAACAAAGAAATGCTCCAAATCCCGACTGCAGTGGGTAACTTCCCATGGACACAAACCTCTGACAGTGAGAGGAGGGACTGTAAAACACAATTGAGGGTGGCAGGAGCTTCTGGCACTGCTCAGAGCCTGAGTTTATAACCACAGGGATTCCCTGCAGCCCTGAAATACAAGAAACCATGCCCAACACCTCACAATGCCTTTTAGGTTTAGTGTATCTGTGCTAAGTAGAGCTGCACATCACAAACCAACCATCCCCTACTTTATTGACATTCTGTCCAGGCAAATAGCTCAACACTCATTCTTACTGTGCAACATCTTCATATGAGTTATTCACTGAAGGGCTTTAGAATGGATTAAATAATAAAAATGACTAAGTTAAATATGTCTACAAGCAGAGGAAGAAAATGGGCAAAGCAGAAAAAGGTTTTCAGAGGACAACTGCAAGCAGACAGGAACTGACAGAGTAAAGATGCAAACAGAGAAATGTGCACCTGCACTGAAAAGAAAGGGAGAGAGCCACATCAGCTGCTCAGAAGAAGCACCATGGGTATGAAAAGTGTGTGGAGCAAACACAAAGCACACGAGGAAACTGTTCTGGAAGTTCTAAAATGAATTAACAACTACTGAAGCAAAAATGAGTCAAGGTGGTGTCCAAAAGGAGGAGTTTGTGCTGTGTAGGGGGCAAAACATAAACTCAGGATTCCCACAGCCTTGCCTTGGGGAATATGTCAGATAGGAGTATGGGAGCCTGGAATGCTGCTCTCTACTCTGATAATAGTCACACTGAACCAAAAGCTTGGCCAAAGGACACACAGACACTGAAAGGAAAAGCACAAACGTTTCAAACTACATTTCTCTGGGCTTCTGTTTTCAGAACCATGGAGAATTGGGTGTT
Source organism: Zonotrichia leucophrys gambelii (assembly GCF_028769735.1). Classification (NCBI taxonomy): domain Eukaryota; kingdom Metazoa; phylum Chordata; class Aves; order Passeriformes; family Passerellidae; genus Zonotrichia; species Zonotrichia leucophrys. Next base: position 731,342 of record NC_088170.1, read on the forward strand.
TAAGTGGCAGCAGAGTTTGTGTCTCACTACAACACGAGAAAGATCTGCTGTCACCAGAAATGGTGGAGTTCCAGAATAAATTTGGGCAGAGTGCCACAGGGGATGGACCTGGACTGCAGAAACAACACAAATCCCACATTTACTGTTTGACTTCCAATAGGATGGAGAAGATCCCACAGACCCCACCTGTGTTGTGTCACACACAGGGAGTGACTGTTGGAAGCAAAAGATGTATCAAGAAGCAGGAAAATTTAATTTTAGTCTCTTTGGATTGCTGCTATAAACTGGTCCTGCAGTCCTAGAGGGGCATTCTCCATATCCCAGCCCTCAGCAGCGCTCCTCGAATTGGTAACTTCAAAATTTTGTTTCAAATCTGTGCTATCTCTGTTACTTAGAAAGATGACCAAGCTTTTTGCTTACATAGTTTTTTTACAGGGCATTTAATACTTCTTTTTCTCATAAGAGAGAGCATCTGGTTTGAATATTCCTACCAAATGTGGGCTTTACAGTTCTACCTATCTCTTTTTTTCTGCAGATTTTTTCAGCTACTCACTTGAATTAGATTTTACATGTATTTATGCAGTAAGTTTAAATGAAGACATTTTCCAGTATGAAGTCAATGAATTGATGCCTAGGCACATAATCACTTGCAAACAATGGACACATACAGTTCCCAGCACTTCCATAAAACAAAGGTGTTTACTTTTCTGTTGATTATTTTCTGCTTAACTGAATTCAAATGAATCCATTAAAAACATGACTGCTTCACAGTAAGATGGTCTTCAGCAAAAACAAACAACTGCTGTTTCCACTTCTCTTCGTGGCCTTTGAAAACTACAGTCATCTGCTCCCTGTATTCCAGGCAATATATGTTTTAAGTCTGGTCTTGATTTGTCAAGTTAATGGTTTAAATGTAGTTTTAACCCTCCGGCTTGGGGAATGGGGGAAAAAAAATGAAAAAAAGAAGTTTTCTTACTTCATTACTTATTTAATGTCCCTTTGGACCTTTCAAAGTCTGATCAAAACAGCAATGGGTCACCTCAGACTTCAGCAGGTGTTTCTGCTGGGAATGATGTACCCACCCTGGTTTTCCATGGCCACAAGTGTGCAAAAGTCACTGTGTTAAGAGGGTGGTTCAATAAATGGAGGGAAACTTCCATAAAAGCACACTGCTCCTGAAAGGCCCCATGGCTTTGAGCCCTGGCTCACCGGGAGAGTGCAGGTGAGAGCATCTGTGTGCCCAGACGGGAGCTGCACCTGGAGCAGGTGATGCCAGCAGGACACACAGGGATGGACAACAGGGACCAGGACAGGGGACACACAGATCAGCCCAACCTGAACACAAGATGCTATCAAAGTGCTATCAAAGAGTTATCAAAGCTGTTTCAGGCTCCAGCACAGCTGATTCTCAAGCACTGCAGAGAGTTCTCCAGGGTCTGCACTAAACAGTGCAGTAGCAACTTCTGCAGCTCTTTGAGGGCCCTGACTTGATTCCTTCTCATTTGTTCCCCTTCCTAACAGCCCACATGGTGATTCCCTGAAATGCTCCAAGTATAAAGATTAAACCCTGGTAAAAGCCTCAAGTTGTATCTGCACAAATTGCTTCCACCAGCCACTTTTGTGGTGACATTTATAATGCAGTGTTTGCAACAGTGCAACTTCATCATCTTATAAATATCAATTTCCCACTAAGAGAGAAGGGAAAGAACAGCAGACAAGGCAAGACAAAGGCAAACTTACCACTGTTTCTGGTTTATTTTAATTGAACTAGTCCTGTTCAGCTAGGCCTATCTCTTACAAAAACAACAGTTTCTAGTTTAAACTGTGAAACTGTGTGCGTGTGTGTGTTGTAATTATGGTGCCTGCTAACAATTTCATACTGCCACACTGCACATATGGCTTCCAAGCTAGCTTTATCTGAATCTTTGTGAATCTATTCTCCATGCTATTAAACTGAGCACATTCCACATCGTTCAAAAGTAATTACACTTTTGTCTAGAGTGTAGGAGACTGCTCTCCCCAAACAATGAAATTCTCATTATGAGAGCTGGCACAGTAAAGGCACTGGTGTTCACAACACTGTGCATTGTATCTTCACAATAACTTATCCTAAGCTTGATGCTCAAAGGTACACTGGAAATTAAAATTTCTCTAAAACCACTGTGAGGTTGTTTTTTTATTTTTTTTTAAATATGCATTCTTTAGCTCAGTATAATTAGAGTCCTATTTGACTTTTTAAAAAGCTATATGCATTCAGATTTCCATTCTCCTCGGAAGGCCTGAACAATAGCTGAGTGCTCCAGCGCTTGTTGTTCTGATCCACCACCATTCATATGCTGACAACTCCAGGCCAACAGGTGAGGCACAGGCCAGGAGAGATGTGATAAGAGAATCCAAATGAAGCATTAAACAACCTTTTACTTGAACAAGTGGAGGAAAAGCACAAAGCAATGTGCTGGTAAGCTTTTTGACCAGCAGTACTGCCATTCTCAATATTATTCCCAAGTTACACAGGAGTGACTTCATTCACCACAGAAACACAACTTCTTTTAGCATGAAGCAACAAAGTTACTGAACAGTGCACCACAATATTTCCTATCAATTTAAAGCGCTATTGAAAATTAATTCTAAATCCCTCTAAATTTGTCCTGAAAGTGCAGGACATATGTGGGCTACCAGTCATCAGTTTGGAACAACCAGGGAATGGCAAAATTATGGCTTACCACTTTGACCTTTTCTTCAGTACTTCTTTTATTTATTTTATTTTTAATCCCATCCTGCATTTCACTGATATTCTACAGCTAAAAAGGATGGTCTGATTTAAACACACCATGCCTGTGGAATACTTTAATCAGTGCTTTTAGCCTTGACATTTCTCATTTTCCAGAATTTAGCACACGGACACCATTGGGGAGATCAGTGGTCTTGAGAGTTGCAAAAGCAGACAAATAGAACATAAAGGCAGGCAAATAGAAACAAGTAAAACAAACCTTTGTAACTCACATGAGCTAACAACTGTCTGTGCTACCCAAATACTGTAGCCTTAACAGGTTTCTTCAGAAGAGCCATTGACTGATACTGTAATCCTCAAGTGTTTCCCTGCAAGGCTCATGGCAGGGAACAATCTCAGATATGTTCCAGGTCAAACCATTTGCCTCTTATTTTCTACTGAGTAGTTGCTCTAAATCTGATAAGTTATTGTTTCATTTCTTATCAGGAGAAGAGTTTTCCTACTTGAAATAAGTACCCAGTTTCGTCTATCAAGAGAAAGCTGGAGACAGTGAGGCTGGTGGAGATGTCCAGAGGAGACCTGGCCCAACTGAGCTGCACTTCCAACATCCTCAGAAACATCCTGTTCATTTTGGTGGGCTCTGCAGATTTTTGCCAATTTTGATCAGGTTTGAAGATGTCCTTATAGGAATTTTACCTCCTCTCATAAAAACCTACCCAGAATTTTGAGCTGGCTCACTAGGCGGCTAAAACTCGGTGAAGTGCAACAGGGTGAATTTCCAGGATTGCAAGTTGGGAAGCTTTATCCGTAAAGTCCTGGAGCTTTATCAGTAAAACTCCATCAGACTGCAGCCTGTGCTGCTGTGTGCACACCTGCACACACCTGGGTCTGCTGCCCAGAGAGGATAAAACAGCAGAATGTCAATTGAAACAGTACAAAAATGTCCTCTGCCACATTAGACAGTGAATGCCCTGTGGGAATGATTTTTGTCACTGCTAAGCACACAAACTGAAGTCACCCAAATGTTACCCAGTGATTTCCTTCTGATAACTATCTACCACAACAGCAGAGGGAGTGATTATGGCTATTTGACTCATTCAGACTGATCACTTCCTTCCTTCTGGAGACACACAGGCTGCATCCATCCTTTCTGAACTACCTGAGTGATGATGCACAACACAGTCCTCACTGAAAGGGAGATATTACCAAAATGTTACATTCATGCAGCCTGCCAATCCTCTTAAATATGTATAAGGACAAAACAAGACCCTTAGAGCTCCCCAAACACTGCCTCAGGTAAGGCTGCAGTGTGTCACTGCTGCAGCAAAACTACCTAAAACACCCCTGATTCAGCACCTTGTACTGTAAAAGGACAGAAAACACTGTTCTGACATCACATTAAACACAACCTCCATAGCAGGAAGCTACTCCAGAAGATCAGCAAAACCTCTTGTTCTTAGAAACTGAAATGACCAAAGAAGCAAAGGGGTTAGTTAAAATCAGCTAAAGAGCAGTTAAATGTCCCAGTGAGGTGTAGCTGAAATACTCCTGCTGGATCCTTAGCAAACATTATGTTTTTATTTCATTAGGGTCTGATTCTACACTACTGGTGCCATCACAACTTTATCTATTGACTTAAATGCTGTCAGAAACAATTCCTTATCTTTAAAACACTCTCTTAAAAAAGGCCACAATATACCAAAGCCCATACATTAGTTACATACCCTCACATCCCACTGGCTGGAGCTGTTACGTTAATGAATTTCATCTCCATAAAACATAAGATAAAGGATGAGAAATAAACAAGCTCGAAAAAGATAATGACATTGTCTGCCCATGAGTAATTTCTCCAGTGATGTTCTTTCCCCATGTAAAGTTGCAATAACACAAACTAAAATTATGTATTCCAAAGCACTGTCTGAGCTTAAGCATTAGCCCAAAAAAGGAAGGGAAATGGATCAGGATCAATGAGTTATTCCGTCTAGGAGAGCAGCTTCAGTGAATATCCAGTGACTTGGTCCTATGAGAAATAATAATCCCTAAGGCTTTTTACTTAGGGCTTGTTACATATGCATAATGAGCTGTAAGGGCTTAAATACCACTGTGGAGCTCTTGCAGGCTTTTATGAGAATACACTATCACCTATTTTGCAATGCCTTTTTAAAAGCCTTCAAATATGCAGGTCCACTTATTATCTTCCCTTCCAGTGAAATTACCAGCGCCCTAGTGGAGGTGGGGGACTGACAGAAAAGTTACAGCCAATTTGTAAACAGGCAAGAGCTGTGCAGGCTCTGTGCTCACAGCAGAGCTTTGTGCAAGTTCCTGGGTGCTGGGGGCCTTTCCCTGCACCTCTGAACCTTTCTGAAAATGGATCAGTGCTGGGGGCCTTTCCCTGCACCTCTGAACCTTTCTGAAAATGCATCAGTGCTGGGGCCTCCGCACCTCTCCTTCAATGCATCAGTGCGGGTTCCCTGCACCTCTCACTTCTGAAAATGCCTCAGTGCTGGGGCATTCCCTGCACCTCTACCTTTCTGAAAATGCTCAGTGCTGGGGAGTCTTCCCTGCACCTCTCAACCCTTTCTGAAAATGCATCAGTGCTGGGGCCTTTCCCTGCACCCCCTTCTGAAATCCTTTATTCCTGAATAAATGCTCAGTGCTGGGGCATTCCCTGCACCTCTGAACCTTTCTGAAAATGCCATCAGTGCTGGGGCCATTCCCTGCACCTCTCACCCTTCTGAAAATGCCTCAGTGCTGGGCCTTCCCTGCACCTCTGAATCTTTCTGAAAATGCCTCAGTGCTGGGGAGGTTTCCCTGCACCTCTGAACCTTTCTGAAAATGCCTCAGTGCTGGGGCCTTTCCCTGCACCTCTGAACCTTTCTGAAAATGCATCAGTGCTGGGGAGGTTTCCCTGCACCTCTCAGCCTTTCTGAAAATGCATCAGTGCTCCATGTGCCCAAACCCAGCTCAGTGACACTACAATGCCAGCAAGAACAGGGCACTGTTTTGTGTTCTTTAAGACACAGCCAGTTCTGGGCTTCCCCTGGCCTGCTGCCTGCCATGAATCGAGTGCTCAGAGTCAGCTGTAGAGTGGAACTCACAGGCCAAAACGCAGTGAGCTGATTTAATTTCATAAGCGCGGTAAATTTTATTGTGGGTATCTGTGACGTGAATCACGCTTCAGATGTAAGTTTTTAAGTCGTCAGAATTTGGTTTCTTTTTTCTTGTGCCTTCATGCAGTCTTTGAAGCCTTAGTGTTGCACAAACTTGGCACCAGGGCGATGTTTCAGACTCCATGCCAAACGTGACTCTCACTTGCAGGGCTCCAAACCCGCTTGCTGTTTGCTGAACACACACACACACACACACTTGCAGCTCACAGCAGTGCAGCTCTCACACTTGCAGCACCCCAAATGCCAGCAGGCAAGGTGAGGGCCAGGGGCACAGCTGCCCAGGATGAGGGGTGCCCTGTGCCCTGCACTCCCCACCCAGGGCAGCTCTGAGTGCCAAGCAGAGCTCAGAGCAGATAGAGCACAATAGAGCAAAGCCAACCTACCATTGTGTTGTGCTGGGAAGTGGGAGTCCTATGGCCACAGTTCTCCTGCGTCAGCAGAGAAACTGGCTGAAATTCCTCAGAGTGAGGCTTGTTGGGAAAACTCACATGCAAGGGAAGGTGAAAGGCTGGGAGCCCGTCACTCTCCTCTTCTCCCACTTTCTGTCTGCTTGTCACCATGGCTACCTCTCCATCTGCTTCCCCATACGGAGAGGCTGGTCGCTTGGAAGACATCCTGGAAGGAACAAAAGAGGAGAAAATAATGAAACCTCCAAATAAATCCTTAATGCCGTCATTGTGTGGTTAGGGGCCATTGTAACAGAAATGCCTTTTTTGTGCTGGCAGAGAGCAGGAAACCATCCAAATACCACTGCAAAGCACACACAATTGGGAACAATGGCCAAGCAGGTAGCAACAGAACAGTGCCTTGTTTGTTGTGAGAATAATACACTAATATAGCACTCCCTTGTATTCTGGCTTCTTAAACATGAAAATTCACCTAAGACTGCATAATGAAATGCAATTCCTTTTAAAAAATACCCATCTAGTTTTGCATTTGCAAGGGACTCTATGAAGACAGAATGTCTCCTGATACAAGCCATTGTCAACCTAGCTTTTAAGGAATAATCATCTGCATCTCATTATTGACCACAACTGATAAAAAAAATAAGGTAAAATAAAATACAACACAATAAAAGAACTTGCTAGCGGGCCAAAATGTCTGTGTTTACAAAATTTCACCCATGTGAGCAACTGAGTGCTACAGTCATGTTGCAAGGATCTTTCCAGGTCTGCAGACCCTGTATAGTTCAGCAATTAAACATTAATTTGGACATTAATAATCTAAGCTTTCTGACAAAATAAAGTTAGGGGCTTTGAATTAAGGTCAAGATTGAATGAAGATCTGCTATCAAATCTAGCTACATATCAAATTATTCCTTTCTATAGCTAGATCAGAATAAAAACCCTCATGAAAATGTAATTTATATCTGTGCCTCCACAGAAAAGGATACACAAGGAAGATACCTAGAGCACACATTGCAAAACCCATGCAGAAATATTGACTTGAAATTCAGGCCTACATTGTGAAGTTTTTGGTAGTGTCTGATAGAACATGTTTATCACCAACTTTTAGAAACACTGAAAGAAACCTAAATCATGGGCAAATTCAAGTATCATTCAAGACAAGCACTACTGAAAATCTTACAGAACACAGAAGGCTTCCAGCTTGGTCTCCAAAACAGAGGGAGGTACAGTCAAGTCTTAAAATGCAGACAAAATCTAGGATTAATTACAGCAACCTTGTTCATGAAAATCAGGTTCTGTCCATGGATGGCCCCTGTGCTAACCAGGGGCATCTACAAGGAGCAGAATGAGGAGAAATCCTCTAGGCACAGCCAAAAGAAGATGTGAAAAATAGGGAAATAAATAAATAATAAATAAATAAATTAAATATTAAATAATTAAAATAATAAATAAATTAAATAATAAATAAATTAAATAATAAAGAATATTATATTATATAATTATCGCTATATAATTATATAATAAATAATAATAAATAATGATAAATAAATAAAGTTATAAATGAGGAAACAGAAGACTATTTGTATGCAAAAGTTAAAAAAAGGGGCTGAAGTAATATTGCTCCTCCTCAAAAATGTCATTTTTATGATTTTCATGACCCCATTTTTTATTCTGCACTTAAAGGGCTGCACTGGAAGGGCCCAGGAGCTCCTGAGCCATGTGTGGGGCTGCTGTGGGTGCAGCCTGTCCACAGGGTTTGGCACATTGAGCACGGAAAGGTTCTCAGCAGCAGTCAACTGGGTCTGAAAACAAACAGCCACTTTAAACAGCCCTTTGTTAAGACTTATTTTGCTCCTAATGATCTCATTTTGAGCCTTGCCTCCTGAGCCAAGTTAGATTATATTAAAAAAAAAAGGGGGGGGAAAAACCAGAAAAACCAACAACAAAAACTCAGACAAAAAAAAATCCCTCCCAGAACCTACATGCAGCTGCACATGGGCTGTTCTGAACAGCACCTATTGCCAGCGCTCAGAGAACCAATCTGTATTTTCTATTAATGTCTGCCTCAGTCCAACAGACTAACACTTCATACATCCTACCTGAATTCTGTCTTGTAGGCTTCCCCACCTACGTGTCTGCAGCAAAGCATATGCACCAAGACAGAGATCACAGAGAGACTCTTACTGGCAGTTTGCTACTAGCCCACTGAATTCAGCATTTTACAGCTACGTTTGATGTGACAGATCTCAAACCCTTCTGCAGAAACCACACAGCTCCCTTCTAAACTTAATGTGAATTATTCATATTTTGCATTGTACTGCACAGAGATCGACATTTGCTGCTGAATTTAAGTTTTTTGGTTACTCATTTTAACAGTACTTTAATAGAAGCCCGAGCATTTACAAAATCTCTCTGAAAATCAGCACCAAGCAGTCGTCTCAATTTTGGCAAACAAAAAGGGACGGACACAAGATCATTACTCAATTATTCCACAGTAATTTTCTATACTTTAGAACAGTTATATTTGATAAAATGATTGAAAATATTGTAAGCCACACACAAAAGTCCCCACTGCAATTCACTCTGACAATAAATTAGAGAGAGAGAGGATGCCTTGTTCTGTATTGATGATTTGGATTATACATGATATACTCAAACTGTGTCAAGAACTCCTACTGCTGTTAACCTAGAATAACACAGATTCTGTCACATTGCTTCACAAGGAAAGTTTGAATATCACGCTGAAATAAAGCTCCTCTGTTAACTTTGGATGTGAATACAGAGTTTCAGATCATCTTCCTCTGCTTGTCACTGTTCCCAACAGAGATGAAATAATTTTCTGCAGGGAATTTATATAAACAGACAAGGAAGATAATAGAGGTGTCCACCTCCACGCACTTGCAGTAACAGAGATTATTTTGCTTTTGATCTAAAATGAAAACCTACACGTTGGATTGTAGACCAAAGTAAAGTGAAAGCAGAAAGGGCAGAAGAAACTTTTCCTTTTGTCTCTAAAACATCCAGTTTAAATTACAAGCCACGTGCCCATCACGAGCCTAGGAGATTAACAAATCACTAAAATGGCTAAGGCAGCAAAACAGAGCTTTAATCTGGGTTATTCTTCCAACAACACCCAAAGAAATGGTCACACAAACCTGGACAGCTCAGCCATCAAATGCAATTTGTGTTCAGGCAGCTCTGTCCACAGCCAGCCCGAGTCAGACAAAAATCAGTTCCACAGAAATTTCTTACTCCCTATGAGCATCCAGGAAACTTCCACAAGAAAATGGAAGATTTAAATAAATAAATTAATAGATCCACATCTACTTTTGGAAATGTCTTCCTAAAGGATAATGACTATCAAAGTCTATAGTAGCAAAGGGTCAAATAAATCTCTGAGAGGTTCCCAAGCAGAAAACGTGAAACAAGAAAAAGTCATCTACAAATGTCTTTCATAATTTCTACAGCTTGACTGGTCCATTTCCCAAATTTCACATACCCCTACATCATGCATCCCCTATATTCTTCTTTCCATAAATCTTGTTTATCCTACTGAGCTAATGCCAGCTCTTAACAGATTCCATATCTAAGATGCAAGCAGAGTTCCCACCACAAACAACAAGGAAAGGGAAACAGCTGAATTCTGAGCAGCAACTCCACCTGAAACTGAGCTCTTTTAACCAGATCTAGCCCTAATGAAGTGCTGGAATTATCCCATCCTAACAAAGGACTGCAAACATCCTGGATCTGCCCTCAGTGACAACACAACAGTTCACAGCTCACAGGACTTCCAAGATCTTCTCCTCAAATCTAAACTCAGAATGATTTTCAGTTACATCACTCTGAAAGAAGATTTACAGTGGAACAGGAAACACCAATTTATGGACAGGATTAAAAAAAACCCCACCAACCCAAAACCCTAAGATGTAACTCAGAAAAGTACAAAAGTACAAAAGCAATACAGCACACCAGATTCCAAATGTAGATTAAATCTGTTGCAACTCCATTGTTTCAAGAAGAATTGCCTTTTGAAATGTCATTAATCACTTCTACTGAATAAAAACAGGTAGGTGAAAATCTTTTAGAGGACCTAAATCCGCAAAGTTCTCATGCACATGCTGTACCCAGGCCATTCCACAAACACACTGGAATTATGAAATGCATCTCCATATTTGAGTTTATCAATGGTTCAAATGGAACTGAAGATTTAATTCTGGGGATTAATTCAAATTTCCCTGTAAACAGACCTGTTTTCAGAAAGGCTTCTTAATATGTAGAAACTGCAGGCAAAATACCCAAGCATGCTTTTTGTTCAGTTTCCATTGAATAAATGCTTTTCCTGGTAGGAAGAATGTTTTTTCAGGGAAGTAAAAATCTCATTGTTCTAACTCACTCTTATCCAACAAATATTTTATGTGATTCATATTACAACAGTTTCTCCAAATATTTCTTTATGCCCTTCAGTTTGTAACAGACTCTTTGTAGGCTTAAATTGGCACCCTGTGTCTGTTGATCTCAGGGTTTTTGCATTGACTTCAGCATGGCTGGATTTTCCCACTGGAGCAAAAAGGAGCTTCACTACATCCACATGAATTGTTTCCTACACTTATTGCTTCCATCCAAATAATTTCAGGCTGCTAAATATGACTATTTTTCTTGCTTGCTTTTTCCCTTGGATTCAGTGTCTCACAGAACTGATCTTTCCATAGCTGTATTTTTTTTATTATTACTATTTTTAACAGAACCTCACTTAAGTGTCCCCCTCTACATCTCCATTTGTTCATTGGTTTTGGTTCATTTCATCCTTGATTGTACTCCCCAAATAAACCTGAAGTGGTGTTCAGTACTCAAGGAGATAGTGCCCTCTAGCACACAACCTGCATCCTCTCCAATTGGATTGTTCCTGCCATAAAATTTAATAAATTTTGTGTCATAAAACTCTAATCTTGTTACATTAAGCAAAATACCTCAGAAACATTTCAGATACCTACAAAAGCTTTTGGAGAAGGGGCTTATCCATGTCTTCAAAAGTGTCAAACACAGATGTGTCAGGAGAAAAAGATATGAGGCCATAAATCTTAACTTGTTGGGAGTTAATTAAGGGATTCATCAATCACTGCACAGCTCACCCCATACCCACACAGGCAAAATCCCGTCACAGCAATCACACAGCCCACAGCAATCCACAGGTTAAAAACTCCCCAGGCCCCTCTCTTCTGACTATTTATAAATGACTTGCTATAATCTAGCATTAAGACCTGTAATTATAAACCAGCATTAAAACAGGCCTGCAAAGTTATGGATAATTATAGCTGGTACACTTTTTAAAGAAATAAAAAGCTTTTCCATTCAAACACAGGCTTTGCCTCTCTGACAGCTCCAAGTCCACAGGATGTAGAAGGATGATTTAAACTGTATGTCAAAACTCTGAGCAAGAATCTCTTTTCCCCCTTATCAAGGGAGGCATTGTTGTTCTCTCACCATAACCAGGCATGACTGCAGTGGCACAGCCAGCTCTGAACCGGCATGGGAACATCACCTCTGAGCTCCTGTGGCAGCCACAAACCCTCCTGGGTTTAAACCCCTCAGCCCTGAGTCAGGGATGGAGCAGAGGATGAGGAGCAGAGCAGGGATGGGAGCAGAGGATGAGCAGGCATGGGAGCAGGATGGAACAGAGGAACAGGACAGAGCAGGGATGGAGCAGAGCAGCACCAGGGATGGAGCAGGGGATGAGGAGCAGAGGATGAGGACAGAGGATGAGGAGCACCAGGATGAGGAGCAGAGCAGGGATAGGAGCAGAGGATGAGGAGCAGAGCAGGACCAGGGATGGAGCAGAGGATGAGGAGCAGAGCAGGGATGGAGCAGAGCAGCACCAGGGATGGAGCAGAGGATGAGGAGCAGAGGATGAGGAGCAGAACAGCACCAGGGATGGAGCAGAGGATGAGGAGCAGAGGATGAGGAGCAGAACAGCACCAGGGATGGAGCAGAGGATGAGGAGCAGAGGATGAGGAGCAGAGCAGCACCAGGGATGGAGCAGAGCAGCACCAGGCATGGAGTAGAGAATGAGCAGGGATGGAGCAGAGGATGAGGAGCAGAGCAGCACCAGGGATGGAGCAGAGGATGAGGAGCAGAGCAGCACCAGGGATGGAGCAGAGCAGCACCAGGCATGGAGTAGAGAATGAGCAGGGATGGAGCAGAGGATGAGGAGCAGAGCAGGACCAGGGATGGAAAAGAGGATGAGGAGCAGAGCAGGGATGGAGCAGAGGATGAGGAGCAGAGCAGCACCAGGGATGGCAGCAGAGGATGAGGAGCAGAGCAGGACCAGGATGGAGCAGAGCAGCACCAGCATGAGAGGGAGAGGGATGGAGAGAGATGAGGAGCAGAGCAGCACAGGATGAAAAGAGATGAGGAGCAAGCAGGATGAGCAGAGGATGAGAGCAGAGCACACAGGATGCACAGATAGGAGCAGAGCAGAGCAGCACCAGGGATGGAAAAGAGGATGAGGAGCAGAACAGAGCAGCCCCAGGGATGGGAGCAGAGGATGAGCAGGGATGGGAGCAGAGGATAAGGGGCAGAGCAGCACCAGCCTAGCACCAGGAATCTGCTCCTGAACACGGCCCGAGTCCAAATCAAATACTGAGAGCTGAACCAGTCCAAAAACTTGCCTGGGATTCCGTCTGCCTCTCTGCAGGGATATTTACCTCTAATTACAGCCCTTGTTGGGAAGCTGCAGACTGCCTTTCCGCAGGAAATAATTATGATTGCAGACAGCAGCACTGCTGCATGTATCTAATGTATGAGCACACACATGTATAGATGCATAAACACAAGCCTATACAAAATGTCAGCAATGTATCTGCCTCATCCCTGACCACGTTTAATGATAATAAAACAGCTCTTCCCCCCAGGTTCACTGAAACTGTGATCTCTCATACACACAGCCCTGGCAAGAAGTGCCAGTTAACACTAACAACGGCTTCCATTCTGTTTTGGCCCCAAAGTAATTCATTATTTATGTACACTGAATAACTAGTACCTCTAAAAAACCAACTCTATTCATTTTGACAAGATTACTTGTGTAATAAGGTATTACTCAACATGAGTAAGGGTGGCAGACTCCCACACACTGTCCCACTGGGAACTGCAAGCCTGACTTGTTTCTACACATACCACTAAAAACAGACTTCATTTGGCAATATCTTTGAGTCATTTACAGCCTGGTTTGGAATTCTTCACTGAAGTAATTCCACAATTAAAAAAAAAAAAAGGCAAAAGAAGCAAAAGTGTGTGATCTGCTAATCAGTAAAAACTGTGAGTGAAACGTGCTCTAATCTGTCACTCACACTGAGGTGGGATAATCTGCTAATTATTACTTTCTAGGATCATATCAATCACTTATCTTTTAAAGCACACCTATGCTACAAATAACTGGTGCTGTTCAAAGGGGGTTTTGGTGAATAAGTCAACTTTGTTAACACAAGATCACTACAGCACAACCTGAGTAATATTTCTGTTCAGCTGCCTATTATTGGAGCTGCCGCAAGTAATCCTATGCTTAGGGACACCCCATAATTTCCATTTCACTGGCCCACCTTCTCCCTTTGGCTTTCCAGATTTCCCTCTGTATGGGGCAACATGAACAATCTCAGACAGTCCCCTCCAGTTTACAGGATTCTGAATATAAAATGGGAAGGTTTAGGAATTTGATTCCGAAACCATTTTCAATTTTAGTGTAATATCAGCAGCCCAGATCATAAACCTGATATTCCACATACTCTGGAAACTGGTTTTTGAGAAAAGCTACTGCTCCAAGTTCCAGTGGTAAATAAATAGTTTCAATTTAACAATATTTGAACCTCTCAAATACTAAAGTTGTTAAAAGTGTCCTTCAAGCAAAAGTTAACAAAATCCTCTTTTTATTAGAAAAACTAAAAAAAAAACAAACCCAAAAACCACTTTCTAAAAATTCCATGCCATCAACTGAAATTTTATAATCTGCATTTTCTTGCACTTGCAAGGAATTTATGCACAAAAATACCACTGTAAAATCAAGTCTAGTAAAATCCATTGTCAAAAAAAAGTTCATGCTGAACATTCCCACCACGTGCTACACAAAGCTTTTCAGGGACTTTTTGAAGCAGGTAACTAGGAAAGACTGTGCAAGAGCAAGTTTTTAGTGAAATACCGTGGCCTGAAAGGAAGCAGCCTTCAGCCAAAACAGATTTGAAAGGTAATGAACGCACTCCTATCTGCTATATTATTGTAAGGAATATTACCTAATTCTTCCATAGATCTCAGAGAGATTGTGCATGTCACTGGTGTGTGCTAAGCAGGAGCACTCAGCAATTCACCCAGAGACACAAATTCAAAGGCAGCTTCAGCAGCAGAACCTGTGTGCTCATGATTTGTGTTTGGCACCTGCCAACTTCATAATCATTTCCTTTTTCACTCATCTGTAATATCAGCTAAAAGAGCCAAAAATCCAGTGAAACGTTTTTAAACCAGGATGAGATTTGAGCTCCTGAAAAGTGTGTTTCCAAGGGGTCCAAGCTGCAAAGCTGTGAGTTTGGAGCCCTTGTCCAGGGCAGGAGAGGCACGTGGTGGTGGTGGCACCACGGCGCCGCGGTGTCAGGGACCATGAGCATCCACCAGCACAAACTCCGAAACAGCAGGATGCAGCCATTGTTGATGTTTCAAGCAAACTGAGCCTGATCGCTGGCTTCTTTCATGCAAAAGACTCTGCTTGGATGATTTTGAATTAAATCCACAAGCTCATTTATTTTCCAGCGCATCCTCAAATTAACTCTGGCTTCCTTTCCTTCCAGCCCCCAACCTTTCAGAAATGTACCCTGACTCTTCAGCTCCTCATACATCTTGCTTTTCTAATTATTTATTTATTATACTTTTTTTATTATGATGTAAAATTTGTCATCATGCCACCACAAAAACAGCAGAGCTTTGCTTTTATTTTCACGTGAAGTTTTAGGAAGGGCTCGCAGCTGAAAGCACAACCTCAATCACTGTGACATCAGGGAATCACCACTCCTCTGCCTGCTGAACTGCAAAGAGGATCTAGTCAAATAATCAGAGATTGCAAGCCTTGAGATTTCACTGCACAAACTCCTGAAAATGCACAAAATACCTGAAAATGACAGGGAAGTCATCAGTCCTGCTGCAGACACTGAGTGGGAGACACAGGGAATCCACACATCACACACCTAATCCCCACTGAGAGAAATGAAGGACAGGACTTGAAACGGCCCTGAAATTATGACAATTATGGCTGACTCATTACAGAGAAATGTGAGAAAGATGGGCTCATTTTGGAAAGTTAGTAAACATTAAAACTTTTGGAGTTTTGGGAGCTTATTATCAGTCATTTGCAGTATTTGTCTAATCAAGCTGACACAAATTTTTCTTCAAGCATTGTTAAAAGATGAATTACTTTCAGTAGAATCAACATTAACAAGAAGAATCCTCCCCCAAAAGATGCCCAGATTACAGTGTGAGGAGCCATTATTTTGACTGAGACCTTGGTAGAATGTGACACAGCTTTTCCACTCCTCCACCACGCCAGTGTCTGATGCGAGTGCCAAACAAACAGCCACTGAGCTTCAGCCCCCCTTCTCCTTTCCCCTTTCTTTATTTAAATTCTAAACTCAACAAATGGTATTTTAACTATTTTCTAAGCAACATTTCCTCCACAGAGTTTGTGTGTAATCACAAACCAGAAACAGAGAAATTTTTAGAAGTTTCTTTTTTTTCCACTTCACTCTCAGTTTCTCAACTGTTAAGTTCACAATAATAACTTTATATTGCATGTGTGTTTCCTTCCAGTAAATATACATAGAATTACACTAATAAAGTGATTTTCATGGTACCACTGGTGTTTACACATCTGAATTTGCAGAATCATTCTACCTTATCATCTAACTCCAACCATCACTTGCATCCACATTTGCACCATGTCAGCACTTTGTAAAAAAAAAAAACCAAAAACCCACAAGCAAACATGAACACCTCCATCCACAGGTGTCCTGCAGGTTTCCTGGCCAAACTGATCATGCCAGTAAAGCAGATAACCACTGATAGCACAAACTTGCATCACTGAAATATTGGGCCTTTAATTAAGTTTAGTGGGAGCAGAACCGAGGCCTCACAGAAACCATTTGTACCTTTAAGAACTACACACAGTGAAATCAGTTCTGCATCTGTGTGTGTGGTGAAGGGGGCTATGAAAAAAAAATAAACTTAAGCAGAGCAATGTCTCTAATGGATGTAAACTTCTTCTTCCCAACAGGTTAACTCCAGCTGCCCAGAATTTTTATTATTCTTTTTTGTTCACATCATCCATGTGCGTGCTCCTCCCTTTCTGGAGGGTTTGTACATGACAGGTGCATTCCTGGCCCAGGAACAAATAATCCTGGAGACCCCAAGAAAGAAAAATCAAACTGAACTTGAAGATAAAATCACAGGGAATAAATACATCATTGCCTTTCCATTATGCTAAAAAAACACCACCCAAAAAAAAAATTTTGAACATTTATAACGTGCGAGCAATTTGAGGTAGGATTTTCAAAGCTGAAAAGAGATTGTTCCAAAGCCCAGATGTTGCCTTTCAGAAACCAGTGAAAATTGCTGCCTCGGAAAATTACTCTGAAATACCAATAGAGTAAAACAAAAATTGTTTAAATAAAAATAATTCTACTCAGACGCTCTGCTATTCCGAGAGAGAAAATGAACTTTTTTCAAGTGCTCAGGCGGTTTTGCATTCCCATCTCCTACTTCAGATGATCCACACTCATGGATCATCTCTGGCCCAACAAATGGGGGATAAAAGAGGAAAAATGTGTGGCATGATGTGAGGGCTCTTGCCTCACTGGCTGTGCACACTGCACTGAGAATCTGCTTCAGTTATCTCAGAGCTGTTGTACTCCTTTCCAGGTTTTATTCTGAAAAACGTCAGAATTAAAGATTCACATTAAAAACAGGGGTGGTGCAATCACACATCTGCTCACCCACAGCAGGGCTGTACAGGCACCATTCACAGCTGTAATTTTCTGATTTCTGAGCATCCATGTTCCATTTCCAGCACTACTGGGCACTTTCCAAAACCTGTGCTAAATAACCAATGCTTGCACATGCTAACACACTTCCTCATGCAGGCACATGGACTGACTTAAAGCTGGTTTTTTGCTTTGTTTGATTCTGAGACATACCTGTAAAACTGCAAGAGAAAAGAACAATCACAACCAGCTGATAATTATCCAGCTTAACAAACCAACTGCAAACACTGCTGGAGCTGCTAGGTAAGAAAACACAGCCATGCAACACACGTTTATCCCTGCACAAACGAGAGCATATTGGCAGGAAAGGTAAAAACAAACCAGCAAACAGGAAAATGGGAGAGCCCTCTGAACAGACAACTCTGAGAATCACAGGGGGCCTCCAATATTCATTCAGAAAAGCTGCAGTGGCAAGCACAGCAGCATCCCTGCAAGAAGTGATCTACCTAAAAAAGCTCTGGAAGCTGTAGAGTGGGGTGGAAAGGAGAAAAAGCCTGAAGGGAACATCCTTGCCCCCAAGCAAACTCAGAGGATGCTGCTCCCTTTTGGAGGTTTTCTCCCAAACCTGCCCTAACCCAGGACAGCTGGCTGACACGCTGCCCACTGACTGAGCCTGCCAGGATAAAGGAGCCTTGATGGAGAGCAGTAATCATCCATTGTGTTTGTTTATTTTACCTCCTCCACCACACGCTGGAACCCTTTTTTGTTTTTTCCATTACCAAAACCATCCCCCACTGAGAGGCCTTTGTGATCTAAAAGGGGCAGAGCCCCCTCTTTCCCAGCACTGGCAAATTTATGTAGGAAGATTCATTCAAACACATCTTCAAATAAACATTTGACTCTTCCCCTCCATCACAGTGCCTTCAAACAGACTTAAAAACCACCATTAAAATGGTCTGGCCTGCAACTGCTTTTACTGAGGTGTGTTAGAACAATTTAGCAGTTTGAGGCACACATTGCCATGAAGTCCAACTTGAGATGACAGCAACAGTCCTCTGAAAAGAATAAACACACATTACAGTAAAGTAAACCTGGCTGCCATTGCCATAACAAGTGGTGTAACAGCTTTCTTGAAAAGACTTCTCCTACCAAAAACCCTCTCCCTGCTGGGGATACACTCAGTTATGCTGTAAGTGAGTCTGAATCCAGATGTTCAGATCTAAAACTCAAGTGAGAAGGCTCATGAGGAAAGCAAACACTGCTTGGGAAATGAGCATTCCAAAGGCACCACTGGCCCCCAGGAGAAGGAGGATTCTGGATTCCTTCAGGCAGAAGGTGGTGAGCACCTCAGAAAATTAACTTATTTCTTACCTAAAAATGAACAACAAACTTCCTTACTTCCTGCTTTTTTTTCTCCCTTCTACACTCTCCACGCATATATAAATTTTTGTTTTTCCTACATGAGCTACATGGATTTGGCAGTGAGAACAATTCAGCCATGTAAAAATGCAGACCAGTTTTACATACCTGTATTATATGTAAAAAGAGCAACAGAAAGCCTTTTGACCTATCTGAAGGCAACACCAGCAAGAAAACTTCTGTACTGGAGGATGCCATGGTCACTCTGTGGCATAGCTGCAGCATCCAAAGCAATTGATCAGGAACGACAAAATTTAAATTCTCTCAGCAGCTACTGCATTTTGAAGCTACAGACCTAAGTTTCACAGAATCACAGAATATTCTGAGTGGGGAAGGGACCCACAAGGTTCATTGAGTCCGACTCTCAAGGAAGTTCCTACGTGGAGTCCTGCCAATAGACTGCAATAATGTTTTGTTTTAATCTGATGACTATATTTACATTAAAATCTATTCAACTCTCTTTTCTGGGCAGTGATAATTGAAACAAAAAAAAAAAAAAACAAAACAAAACAAAAAAAAACCCCAAAAACAAAAATCCCCAAACCCCAAAACCAAAACCGCAACAAACAAAACCAAACAAAACACATTAAACCCCCCCCCAAAAAACAAAACAAAAAACCAAAATAAACCCTAAACAAGCAAAACCCCCTAAACATAGCATTTAGCAGGAAAATGTCACTGCACCCTTTTCACTCGTGCCCAGTTTCACTGGCTGGCATTTGTAAACCCCTCCCTTGTACAATTTGCTCATCAGATGCACATTAATTTACCTCTCTCCTCTCTTCTCCCTCAGCCTCCATCTCCATGCTTGCTTTACAGGGCAGGATCAGAAAGTGCAGCTGTTACCAAGCTGCTGACCTCACCCTACCTCCTTCCCACCCCACATGGCAGAATATAAAGCACAGGCCAGATTTTAAAAGATATTAAAGTGCCAAAACCATACTTTGCCTTGCTGCTAAGAGAATTTCAAATATGCTTCAGATATTAAGATACCCACAGATTTCTGAAAATCTGACTGGGAGCCCATCTCTGGCTCCAACAGATCTATAAACTCATTCCTCTCCTTTCTTGTACCCAATTTATTAGCAAACATCCCATACTTGCACTACCCTTCTCATCATCCTTAAAAGCACTTACCAATACTAATTACTCTTCACATATCCCTTCTCCTGTGAAGCGAATTGGGATTATCATCCCCTCTGAAGTAAATACAGATTACTAACTCCTCTTTCCAGTCTGAGGAGATACAGAAGGGGCCCTGAAGTGGCCTGCACATACAAAGCACAGAGGAATACTGAAGCACACACCAAGACACAGAAGTTCTCCATCCCATGCTCAGGCTGTGACAATCTAAACCTCACCCCTCTATTTGCAAATGATACCCTCAGCCCAATTGTTCCCCTCTGCTGGCTGATGATCAAATATTTAATGCATGCCATAAAATGAGAATATGAACTCGGCAGCAGTGCCTCCTATTTGTCATGCCCCATTACTCAGACAGGGTGGTACGTGCCCACGTGACAGTTTTCAATTTTATTATAGTCTCTATTTGCTCACTCACTTAAGATGTTTAAAGAAGAGTTGTATGGATTATCAGGCAGTCTGAAAAGTTCAGTTCAGAGCTCTTCAAACATATTCATTTTCATCTTATTAGCACAAGTAAAGTAAAAGCCTTAGGCAGGTAATTTACCATCCAGTTTATCCAAAGGGACTTCTAAAGGAAAAGTCAACCTTTGTAAATTGTTGGTGATAATCTCCAAATTGATCATTAATTATCAGCTGCTCCTAAGCGTTTCTTCCATCAGCAGCACTGTGAAAATAATAGATTTCTCAGAAAATCTGCCATTGTTGTCACTGCCACCTGTGCAAGCAGCCCTGATTAAACCCAGCAAAGTTCCAGGGCAGGCAGCTGCCTTGCCAAGGGAATCCTGTCCAGCCACTGCATCTTCCAGGCAGCTTAAAAATGAGTTACCCACCAAAAGGAAAGCATTTCTTACTAATGTTATATTTCACATTCTTTACCTTCCCCTGTATAGTAGCAGCCACAATTAATTTGAAGCCACTCAACTGTGCTTAACAAAGAGCACATTGTTTGGTACTGCCAAAGCCAAGCTGACACACACAAACTTCATCCTTCTTCCTCTGCAAGTCAATGCTTACAATTCAACAGTAAGAACTTGAAAAGATCATTCCAGACTTTGTCTGTGAAAATGAACTCTGGAGCAGACCAAGGGTTCACCATCTCAGGTCCTCATCAGACAGGATCAGAATGGGATTCTTCTTTTTGTTTGCATGTCAAAATCCAATTCAGCCTTGGTGAAAATATTCTGACAACTGCTCTCTAGAATTGCTGAGTACACACACTAAACAGAGTTCTCAGAATTTTGGGAAATGCTGTGGCCAGAGTACAACACCTGACATTCCACTAATTAATTTATCATTCCACTGATTAAGTTCCTACTTTAATCCCTTCCATGGACAGGCCCAGCTGACTTTGCTGCTGCAGCCATGGATGTCACACACCCCTCATCACCTTTAGTGGGACCAAACACACCTGGCACACCCACTTTAAAATCAACCAGGATCCCAAAGAGGAGCACAACAAACTGCCAGTCCGACACCATTTAATGGTGTATTGTCATACCATCGTGAAAAGGAAGTAAAGAATTGATATTAGAGGGAAGATAAAGGCAGGTAATGAAATTTTTTAGAGATAGAGTATCTGGAAATAGTATCCAGAAAAGGCTGCATGGTTATAAAGCACGAAGTTTACTTTAGCTTGAAGATGATCTACAGGTAAAAACACCCTGAACCAGGTAAAAATAGCACCTGAACCAGGTGATTTGTTACCTCCATGGGCTGTAAGTATAACACAGCAGCAGCTGAAGCCTTTTACACCTGAGAATGGCAAAAATACAGGTAAAATACACAGGTAAAAGCACCCTGAACCAGGTGATTTGTTACCACCATAAGCTGTAGGTGTAACAGAGCAGCAGCTGAAGCCTTCCACACCTGAGAATGGCATTTCCAGCAGCACTGCCACACACTGCTCTGGTTTTGCACAAACTGAAATGCAGGCTAGTTCTACAGCTGGGCAACCACATCATCCTGAACACACACACACACACAGAGTAAAGGAGTTCTGCTCTTTTACTGCTCACTGGATTCATGACCCTTGTCCACTGGAAACAACTGCACACTGAGTCCTGATAATTCCAAATGCAGTGGGATTACAGTCATAAAGATGGAAAAACACAACAGCGCCACAGCTGAAAGAAGAACCATCCCTTAAAGATAGTTTTGCCCAGATGCTCTCAAATTCAAATAATTTAGGTTTACAGTTGTAGCCTGGGAGCTTTTAAATAATAGATATGAAATTTCAAGTTCAAAGGGCAGGAACACTGAAATAGAACAGAATCTTACAGAGAGATGAGACACAAATCTGGCAAAAAAAGAAGGGAATAGACTTGTATTTCTATCAGTGAGATGGTGCCAGGGATAAGGCTGCTGCTCTTACAGGAGCTTGGGCTATAAATACTTTAATATTGAGTAAAGGAAACCAAGGAATCCATCCAAACCATTCCATCCAAACCATTAAGGTGTGCTCCTGTTCTGGACAGGGGGAATTCAAATGGCATCACCTCACTGAACAGCCCTGAGCACTGAGAACTGCCTCTCATACCCTGGCTTAAACTTCCAGGACTGAAAATAAAACAAAACCAAAAAAACAAAAAAAAACCCACCCCACACTCACAAGTGCAAGTAAAACACAGTTTAAGGAGAGACAATGTGATGTGATTTACAGGTAATTCTTTGCAGGAGAACTACACCAAGACTCTCAATGTATGCTTAATATTGGGAACAAGATTTGTCATCAGCAAACAATTTAATAATCCGGTTACACGAGCAGCAACAATTCCTGGGCTGGTAATGAACACTATGATATCGAAGTTGTCATCTCTCAAACAGAATCTTGGTTGATTTTCTGTACATGAGCAGCCCTGATTAATTCAATTGTGCCCTCGGTGTGTTTAGTGCCTGTCTAGGTATGGGAGAAGGGAGCCTTGCAAAGGTCTCTCTGAGGACCGAGTGAGCTTTGAAATTCTAACTTGGGCCACGTTATATGAAATAGAATCCAGCTCACTTGCCAGGAAGCAATAAAAGAGAACTCAGTGAGCCTGCTCATGTGAATACATCTTAGCAGAATCAGGGCCCACTCGAGCCACAAGGGAGGAGAAACTTAAATAAAGCATTTCAGTATAAGCATTCTTTCAGCAGCTCTTAGTCTGTATTAGCAGCTAACATCTGAGGAAAGGAAAGGTTTGCTGCTTGGCAATGGTGTGGTGTTAATGTAACACAATCTGTTAAATGAAAAAGCAAAATTAATTCCAATTTGGTGTCTTCACATTTCACACTCCAGAGACTCTCATGGACTGAATGAAAGACAAGAAGGGGAAAAGAAAATTTAGTGATTTCAAAAAAAAAAAAATTAATTGTCTCTTTCTTTGCATTTCACCCAATTAAGTCAAGAGGCAATCTGAGGAGAGAATAAGAAAGGTCTCTGATTTTTATAGGTATTTCTCCCCTTGTGGCCTGAGAAATGTCTGCCTGTGTCCATCTCTCCCTGCCCACACCCCCTCTTCCCCCTGTCCCCCCCACAATTCCCATGTTTAGCTTTACTCCATCCTCACAGCAAGAAATGGATTAAGCAGAATTACCCACTGCTATGCCAATTAGGGGTGAATTAATTACAATTTTGCCTCCTGTCCCTCGAAGGTTGCAAGTTTGTCCACCAAGCCCAATGTGAAGGCAGGGAAGGGAAGAGCTCAAACACTCCAGAGCAGAAACCCAACTTTTCCTTCTGACCCATTCAAGCCTCTCTGCACTGGGGGGAATTGATGTGAGCTCTTCTCTCCAGGCAAAGCACAGCTGGGACTTCAACTGCCAGGACTGGAAGGGGGCACCAATAATTTTTCCTATTTTTCAGTGCCATCATGCAAGTTAATCCCTTAATATTTGCAGAGGCACAACAGGAGCACAAAGTGTCACCATCACCAGAATAAGCTGGAGCATGTTCCACCAGGCTGCTCCCACTGAATTCTCCCTGGACCTCCACTCAGGACATCTCTGGTTTCCAGAGTTACATGCACACACTGTCCAAACCAAAAATCTGGGAAGCCACACAAGGCTTCTCTTCCTCAGCAGCCCATTTTCTCCTTATTTATTTTTTTCTGAAGAAAATACTTTGCCATCCCACCCAGCAGCCACATTCACTTCCAGGCTAATTACACACTGCAGGACAAGCAGCACCAGGCTGATGATGGCTTACAGAGTCAAGGGAAGGCCTAGGCAAATAAACAGGAACATTTCCCTTGGTCTCTCACTGTTTTCCACTTGGTGATGAATGTCAAAACCTGTACAGCCATACACCTTAAAAAGACTAAAACGATCTTTGTTTCCCTTTTCTCTCTCATTTTTGCTACCCCTCTATACTTCCAGCAGCACCCTGCAAAGATCTCAGCACTTCCAGCTGCCGCTGATGCCAACAGAAACTCTTGGGCATTTAATTCTGAGCTTTACAAAATAAATTACTAATATCTCCTTTTGACTGATCTGTGGTGATTTTCTAGAGACCCACACCTTGTCAGTCCAACTGCCCTGCTGTGCCAGTCTGCTATGACCTGTGGCATTATAAAAGGACATTCCTGTGCAAACAGAACATGAACCCAAATATCACTACTGTCTTCACAGAATAAATGTAATGCTGCACCTTTGGTCAGATCACTTTATAAAGTGGAAAAGGAGAAAAAATGCCCCATGGACTTGATTATAACACATTTAGAGATTTTAAAAATATAATTGTTCTGAAATTGTGGGTTTTTAACACACCAAAAAGTGCCACTACTTACCTAAAGGAAAATATTTTAGTTCAGTTCTCTGCCATGATTTGTTCCAGTCCATTTTTCATGTCTCTATAGTTTGTATCATTATTGACACAGCCATGTGAGTAATAACATGTATCATGCCCCTGTCTGTACACAGCTCATATACAGAAGAATAGGGTAGTTCAGCCAAATGAGTAATTATTAAGGGTATATTTTCAAAAAACAGAAATCAATTGCACATCACAGCCACTGACTGGGGTCATTCATTACATCTCTGCTGTAGATCCTGCTCTGCTTTATAGAGACATGTCATTACCAAGAGGCAGTAAGGAAACACTGCACAAGTTTTAGCTCTCTGAATGATAAATATGTTAGTGTTTCACAATGTACAACAAAAATGACGAAAAAAGTCACACAGAAAAAGGAAGATGGAGCAAGTAGCAGTGCTGGTTAGCTGGTTCAGTGACATACTGTTCCAAAGCAGCTCTTTGGCACCCATTCCTCATGCAAACACTGCAACTAAACACTGAGGGATTCTGACCTGATTATCTGAACACCCCAAATGCAGATGAAGCACAGCTTTAGATCTGAAATACTCACACACCTAGCAGGCATATAAATTCTCAAAGTAGGATAACAAGTAATTTTATACACCTAGGATGTTCAAGTGCCCTGGCCATAATGTGTTGCTTTAATTGTATACCCTTAGTAAACTTAAAAAAAAAAAAAAAAAAACATAAAAGGTCCAAGCAATAAAAATAATAACAAAAATTCAAAAATTATTTCAAACCTCTTGGTCAGCATAGCAGTTTAGCCTGCCCAGTTGCAGTGTGTGAAGTGACAGCATTAATCTCCTCTTGTTTACTTTTCTGAGTGCTTTACCTCAAGACTAGATGTTGAGAGGAATGAGTCTATGGTCCTACCTGGGCATCCTTCAGCGACTGCAGTGCAGAATTTGTTAGGTGTTAACCATGTCCCATTCCTTACTCTGCAGCAGCAGCAGTTACCTTTTTTATCTTTTAGGTAATATTGCCTACATTTCACAGGACAAAATAAAAATATGCCTTCTAATTTGGATTATTAGCCATGAGAAAGTGCATCCTGCTACCCACTGGATTAACAAGTAATAGGGATGTTAAAAAACCTGAACAACTCCACACCAAAAGAAGCACAAACAATAACAAAAAAACTGAACTATACTCAAATGGCCCAAAATCTATTCTTTAACTGATGTCATGTACACCCATTTCAGTGTTTCACAATTGCTTCTTCATTCCCCAGACATGAAGTCATTCCAAGGGGACTCCAAGCTATGCTGTATTTTCCACGTTTCATTTCAATAAAATATTACAAATACGTTACCATGTAGCTGGGATTTTTTTTCCTGCAATCATCATAACAAAGCAATGTTTTCATAATCCCACCACAAACCACATCTATTACCTCACACCAGAGCACAATGTTTTGGCCACGCAGTGCAAATAGTAGGAACAGGCTCACCATCATCTTCCAAAATAGTTCTTTGGACACATTTCCAAAAAACAGTAGCGACAAAAGCCCTGACACTTCATTCCTTCCCTCCACCCCACAGTGGAGGGGGGAAAAGAATTGAAACAAGCACAGAAACAAGCACAGGAACAAGCACTGCCCTCTGCCCCTCTGTGCTAGGAACAGGCTCTGATCACAGCCATCCACAGCTAAAAATCACTCTGCAGCCCACAGGAAACTTCCCTAAACCTGCAGAAACTGCATCCATCATTTCACCTGGGCACCCCAGAATGAGGTTTGAGAAGAGCAGACTGTTTAATCCTCCTGTCTCACACGGCTTAACCAAGTCATGGGGAGGGCTGGGGAAACACCTAAAATATACCAGAAACGTAAGCAGCGCCCCGTTTTAATGTGGAAATGACACTGAAAATTACAGCAGAAAAAATTGAAGATGAGGTGAAAATTCTTTTGCTCGTGGCCCGATGCTTTTAGCAAGTCCAAAACCTACAGAACTTCAAAGGAATCAAAGTCACTCAAAGCCTAACAGAGCTGGTCTTTATTTATGTGTTCAATCTACTATATTCCCTCCCAGACTTTACCCAAAATGGTTTTCAAGCAACTTACTGTTAATAAGGATTAAACCTACTTAACTGAAGTATTTCCAGAGATCACATCACTATCAGGCCTGATTAACAGGTCTTGAAGTCTACAGCAGCGAGGCTGCACTCCTCACATATTCTAAATATGACTATATATTTGTATTCTGGATTCCTTCTCAGTGAGAACCAGCGCATGCAAAATAAATTCCACAATCCCACATCTCGTATACAAAGGGCATCACACATATCCTGCGACTTAAGCTATTCTCCTGAAATTATCTTAGTCTCACACAATCACACTTCAAATACCCCATATGTCCACTTTGGTTATCCCTCCTTTGAAAAGCTAATAAATGTAACACTGAGATGCAACTGCATTTCATCCAGGAACAATTCTCCGCAGTACTTTGTGCCAGGGAAAGCATCAATAGGCACGGCCAACAACGCTTGCACTTTATTTTCCTGCCGTCGGATGGGCCCAATCCAACAGCCATGGAAGTCAGTGAGAGGCTGGGCATTGTGTGCCGCGGGAGCTGGGCAGAGCCCCACGGTGGCACATGAATGTGGGGTTTGTGCGGCGGGCCGGGGGACAAGCACAGCCTCTGTTCATTCACACCGCCAAGGAGAGGAAGGACAAACTGCCCGGGCTATTCCCGCACCCCGAGGCAGCAAGGACAGCCACGGAGGTGAGAGCAGGCACGGCAAACTGCCCTTGTTCTCCTCTCTGACACCGAAACCTGCACTGACACGGGCACCTGGAAACACCGAACACACACCTGCTGCTCTCCCCAGGCGTTTCTGAAATTAAAAATCACAATACAAGACCCGCCCTTGGTGCTACACAGAGCCTCCTATTCATCCTCATTGTTTCTCAAAGAACAAACAGGTAATCTGCACAATGGTTCTGTTACAATGCACTTGTCTTGCTTTATGAACTCTACCTGATACAGGGTTTAAAAACTGCAAGCAATTTATTTCAGACACTCACTTGGATGTTTCACACAGACAAAAATAAGGAGAGGGGAAAAAGAGCTCTTGTTTTTCCCTAAAACACCCATGGAAGAGGTATATTTCCAAAGAGACTGCATGAATTAAACAATTAAAAACACTTCCAAGTGCCCCACAATTCCAAAAGGAATCCCAAGTGCTTTGTATGGCTGGCTCACATGCAATGTTTTCCCAAACAATTTTTGATTTCTTGATGGAAATCATGCACTCTTCCTACACACACGCTCATGCCTTCCTCCTGCTCTTGGTGTGAGATGTAACACCAGGATCTCTGAGAGTGCAGATGTTGTGTTGTGGGAGATGAGAAACCCTGCTCACTCCTGGTGAGCTACAGGAAGGAAGCCCTGTGGGAAAGGCTCAGCTAGCAGGCACAAAGCAGGGCACACAGCCAGAGAGGGGCTTGTATGTGGTCACCTCGTGCATGGGGCACTGATTGTTTGGGGACACACGGGGACACCAGGCGACCCAAAAGCTGATGGGGTAAAAGCATGCGTGAACAGCAACACTGCAGTGCCAGGCAGCCAGTGAGTGCTTGTTTTGGGTTGAGTTTGGAAGATAAAAAGGCTTGGTTTGTTGCAATAACTTATATTCTTTAAAGAATGAGGTCCATGTGTCTTTGCTCCCCATTTCTACATTATGCAGCCTTTTAAACCAAGGAGACAACTTGTTCTGGAGACTTTCAAACCTCTATCTGTCTGGGGCTTCCTAAAGGCACAGGATGAATGTAAACCTCCAAGGGATTCCCAAAGTCCTGCACTGACCCCAAACCCAAGGGATGCCCAATTCCTGCACTGCACATCCCTGAGCTCACTTGTAGGCTGGAGTTACACAGTCCAGCGCTGGCAAGCTGCCATCCCATTTCCATCTGGCACCCGGATATTGCAAACCCCACTTTATTTGGGATTATGGAAACGACAGGCCACAAGGAGGGTTCAGGTCCAGCCATTAAACCTGGCCATTTGCACCCAGTTTAATGCAGATGCAGCTGTAACCTGATGGTAACACCAAAATCACCAGTTTCCAGTGAAAACCAGCCTCTCTCCATCTCAAGATTTCCACAGGTCAGAGAGCTAAACTTTAGTGGGAAGGGTGATGGAATGCAGCAGTTTGCTTAAAACCAACACAAAGAGACCAGAAAGAGACAACTGGAATTTCAGTGCTGAA
Source organism: Zonotrichia leucophrys gambelii (assembly GCF_028769735.1). Taxonomy (NCBI): domain Eukaryota; kingdom Metazoa; phylum Chordata; class Aves; order Passeriformes; family Passerellidae; genus Zonotrichia; species Zonotrichia leucophrys. The sequence goes on from NC_088170.1 coordinate 760,219, forward strand.
AATGAAAGAAGAAATGAAGAAGAGAAGAAAAAAAAAAGCAGAGAGAGGGCAAGATATTTGGTCATCTCGTATTTAGAGCACAGGGGAAACTTAACAGTGTAAATCAAAATAAACATTTCAGGGGTCTGGCTTTAAAAGCTGCCATTTTAATAAAAAGGGGGACAATTGGGAGGTTGTTTAAAAACTGTAGCTGCATTCTCCTACCCTCTGCCTCCTCCTTCTCCCAACCCTTCCTCCCACACCACCAACTGCCATCTCTAATTTACCTTGCCATGCAGTCACTCCAGAAATCCCTCCCAACCACAGAGGACTGGAGGAATCTACAGAAAATAAACTGACAATAAACAGGACTATATTACCTAAAGGGAGGAGGGGAAGCAACGAAAATTACCAAACTGTTGACATTGGTCAAGAAAACTTTCCCCTCTAAAATTTCAAAGAGCATGAAGGCTGAGCAGCAAAGGTCTCATTATGAATTCACTCAAAACTGGTTTCTTTTTTTTTTTTTTTTTTTTTACACAGCTCCTTCTCCCCATCCCTGAATACAGGAGCCCATTCTTGTGCAATCATTAGTGCCCAACAGGCTGCAGTTCCCCACTCCTGAAGAAACCCATTTCATGGCATACAACGTGAAGGGCTCTTCATCAATCAGATGGTTAAACAGCTCCAGTGGAGCTGCTGCATGGTGACACCGTGGTGGCAGAACTGGCTTGCTGTCCATCTGGATCATCACTGAAAGGGCCTCAGAGCTCCCTTAAACCTGACAGGTTTGTTGTTTTAATCCCCACCTGGGAGAGTAACAGGACTTCTCCTAAAAACACAGAAAGCAAGAGTGACTGCAAGTGGGGAGAATGTGGCAGGGAAGCAGCTGAGGAGGAGAAAGGATGCGTGTAATACAGAGAGAGGGCTGCAAGTCTGTCTTCTAGCTGGGACTGAAAGCATCAATACTGTTAAGGGTTATTTCACACACGTTTTTTAAAAGAGTCGGATTTTTGCTGTCCACACACCTCAATTCAACTAAAACTATGCAGAGGCTTTTGAGTTTCAAATATTATCATAATTTTATCCATAGAAATCCAACTTTATCTGTCTTTCAGTATCTCAGACCTTTTCCACAAAAAGCCAGGCTCAGGCTAATAAAATGTTATAGTTTAAAGCAGCACTGTCTTGAGACCACATAACATACAGAAAATGAAATTTTTATTAAAATGGGAACATAAATATCAATCAGTCCTTTCATTCACCCTCCTGACATCTTGGAAGCAAACAATCCAGCCCTACCCATAAACCAGCAGTACATTTACTGAGGAAAGCACCCAGCAAATGATGAACTGACAGAAGCAGCTCTCCAGACACAGCAGCAAGGACCCCTCAGCCTGTCCAAAGGTGTCACCAATGCAGGACTGACGTGACACAGCTCTAAAGGGATGGCCAAACACAGGGGCTTGCGCACACACAGGAGCTGCCGTTCTTGCCATCTTTTCCCAAACATGCACCTAAGGGAAAATACTGTCAAGCCCTTCCAAAGAAGGACTTTCAAGCAAGAAAAGGAAAGGAGAAACTGTTTTGCCCTGCTTATTTTATGGACAATTCCTAACAAAGAGCAAAAACTCCACAGATTATTTGTTTTTTCTCTTATGGTTAAGGGTAAAACATGAACTGGTCAGAGTACCAAATTCCCACATACCCAAATCTCCTAACTTACAAAATTTATTTTATACAGCTATACATTTCATTAATAGGGTTTTACCAAAGGTTTCAGTCAGTCTCACTCATTCTCAACCTTTAAACAGACGAACTGGATCAAAATGATTGTATTATACTCCTGTAATTTATGGTATCAACTGTACTTTCCAGCACTGCACCACTAAAGGAAGCCCGTGGTCCTGGTTCAGAGCTGTGTGTTCCAATCAAATGGGAAAGTGTTAAATTCAGAAGAGCTCTTGGTCCATTAACTTCCACGCTGATTTGACACGCTCTGCAGTGCTTGGGCAACAGACTCTGCCACACAACGTATTCCTGAGCAAACAGTGCTTTGTGTCATAAACCATCTGGGGTGTCAGCTCCAAGGGCCACTCATCCAGCCTCCTCTGATACGCTTGGAAAGGCTGAGGTGCAGAACACAAACTTTCCTTCACTATAAAATACCTTTTGCAAGGGTAAGGTGGATATGCCATCAGAGGAACGACGGCACACACAAAATTTTGGCTAAAAGGGCGTTGTTTGCATTTTTGCACCGAAGAAAACCACTGGACAAACAAGCTTTCTGAAACACTAAGGTGCCAGGAAAAGTGATACCCTTCATAATCTGGACAGTGCTCCCTTTCATATCAGAGCCTATAGCTGCAAAGCCGAGTGCCAAGCAGATGGTTGAAATCTGTTTTGTACAAGGAGTGTGTGCGCACACGCGTTTTTTCAGATGGAGTTCTTTGTATTCATATTCAGGCCTAGGTTCCAGCCATCAAAACACTGGCACTGAAGCAATCATTAGCTGCACTTTAGACAACTGGCAACCAAGGTATTCACAGTTCTCCACAAAATGTTCAGCTAATACCTCCCAGATGCATAACTAAGGCAAAAGATCATCTTCTTAAATTGGTATCAGTGTTCTGGATGGCCTTTTCAATAGACTGCACATGTATGTAAAAATCTATCATATTTATCTCCTTTTTAAAATAATTCTCTGTTATGCTCTAAGTGTTTATAGCAGCTTTTAAAAACACAGGCTTCCACATCAAATTCTACCCAAATACAACAGCAGAAACTCCATTCATCTTGCTCTCATCTTTCTAAGACAAATCTAGTAGGAAATTCTGTAGGTAATTTTAAGACAAAGACTTTGTCTTTCTTATCTGATAACCATTTAGCTTATTTAAAAAGTAAACATCAGATAGGCTCAGCTGCTCCAGAGGAGTCCGTTCCAGACAAGATGAACCTGTTCCTGCTACTCTGCACAACTCATGCACCTCACCTCAGTCCATCTCTAAGTGGGTTGCTTATTACCACAAACAGCAAAACCAGAAATGCTTACCAGCATGGGGCTCTGCTGTCTGCCTGGGCTTCTCATGGAATCAGTGAACAGGTGACAATAATTTGCCTGGTGACAAATTAACAGAGGTCACACTTTGGAAAACTGGGGTTATCAAACAAATGTATATTTGGAAGAAGGCATTTTTGTGCAGCAGTCTCTCTGTAGGCCTTGCTGGCCACAACTGGGAATTAGTACCTTAGGAAACACACAGTTTCAAAACAAAGATTGATTTTCTGTGCAGTGCCAAGTCCACTAAGGGCCAGATGTTAGCTCTGGCATAACTCAGGTGAATTTTCATCATGACCATTCATATCATTCTGATCTGCCAGGCATGCTTGTCGTTTACGAGAAAAAGATAGTTAACCTGTCGTCAAAGCACAGCAACAGGGAACTCCCAAAATCCCCAATTTTCTGAAGCTGCAAAAATCCCTCCTGATGCTTCAGAAACTCTGGTGACACTGCAACCCATGGATGTTTGCTGCAGGTTAAGGAAATTCAGAATTCTGCTCCTCACCAGTCACATTTCCATGCCATCCTGGAGGACTGGGGTGAAGAACACCAGCCTTTCTCATGGAGTTCAGCAGGACATTAGTTAATTAATTAATTAACGTTTTTAGGACCTGACACTGAACTCCAGTGCTGCTGAGCCCAAACACTCAGAATGAATGGGCACTTTTTAAAAGAATGACTGGACTGGCCCTATCACAAAACAGGGCTTTGTGAGCACACTGCTGAAAAACTACGACTGAAGCACCATGGAACTGGCCTGATCATAATCCATTACCTTGAAAGTAATGTCATTCTTAAAAAGCTCATCAAAGAGAATAACTTAACAGCTTAGTCATGATATTCAAAGGCAGCAGAGATCAAATCCACCCAGGACTACCTCGGTTTGTACCCATTTTCTCAACAGTGTGTAGGAAAGGATGCAGCACACAGCCTAGATGTAAAGCTACCTGCAGACCTCAGCACTTCAGCTCTACTCTTACAGAGTCTGCACTTGGAAACAAGGGGAAAAACCCACTAAAACAGAATAGAACAACTTTTAACAGGAATAAGAAAATAATTCCTTCCTTTTAATAACCCTGTATCACTTCCTTAATTTCAGATCTCATTAAAAAAGTGGATGCCAAGCGTTTGGGGAAGAATCACGGTGCATTTTGTGTTCTGCAGTGGGTTTTTTGCTTTTAGGCTGGTTTGCTCACTGTGGCTGCCTACACTGTCACTTCCAGAGGAGTCTGTTCCTCACATCAATACTCTCCATGTGAACAATTTTTCCCTGCTCACCTCATGCCTGGTCCTTAGGCTATAAAACTTGTGACAGCTCTGGTACACACAGGTGAAGATGTTAACTGTTCCCCAGGACCAAAGTTTACCTGTTTGCAGCACACACAGTTTCCAAAGGTACTGCAAAATAATAATTACTGCATTTAGCAGGCACAGCTGCCCGACTCCAGCTATCCAAATCTGCCTCCAGGTAAGGAGCTGGTTTAGAAACAACTCAGATAACTGGAGGGTCTACAAACAGCGTTCCCTCCACGATACAACTGTGGCTGCAAACATTCCTTTAATTTATTTTATTAATTATACTCCACAGTCCCTATTTTACATACTTAAGCGATTTGAATACTATAGTTCATCTTGCTAGAATGAGACCTTTAGAAATTATAATTGGACAGGGAGAAGTCTGTAATTTGCAGTTCTTAGGCTCTCAAGAAGGGAAAAGGAGGGTGTCTCGAGGTTAAAAAACAGGACTACCAGTCAGCATCGCTACTTTTTAAACTCACACATGCAAAAGATTTTGTGACAGAATTCCTCAGTTTACTCGTCTATAGGTTGAGGCTAATCTTGCCTCTCAATCTAAAAAGCACAGAAATCTTCATGATTTGTATATCAATGCTTACCAAATGCTCTGAATTCCTAATCAAAAGACTTTACAGGAAGAATGAATCTATTATTAATAATATCAGTACTTCTAACAGTAAAGCAACTTCTCCATACGTGCGTCAGGAAAAAAAAAAAAAAACAGAAAGAGAATACCCATACACATATATTGCTCAATTTATAAATTGTTAAGCATGGCTTCAGGACTGAAATCTCATTCATGAACCATGCTAGGGATCTCTTACCTACTCCCAGTTTCTGAATTTTCCCCATACAAAGACACATTTATATTACTCTAAGCTCTAAGCACAAAGGCTGCTCTGTGGAATGGAAAGAAACCTTCTTTTTTTGTGTTTGTACAGTGACTAGCATAATGGGGTCCTGATTCAGGATGCTTGCACTCTACAAAAACACACTAAATCAATGACACTAATACACATGAAGATTATCTATAAAAGAGATGCATGGCACACTGCAGAGGGGCACAGCATTTTCCCTATAATTTGCCTGGCATTTCATGCAGACGCCTAATGCGCATTCCCGAGTCACACAATTCATTTCAGACTTTAGGCAAGAACAGAAAAAGTGAGCAGAACTTACAAAACATAAGCAAAGGAGGAGAGCTTTCCACTGAGAAATTCTGCCAAATTCTAATCTCAGTTGTAAAACCAGAATCAGCCCGATGTTCATGGGGTTTTGACAAAGATGAGAACCAGTAGCCTTCTTTAAAACACACCATAAATTTCTACTTCAGTGTCCAAAACCCAGGAGCAAAAAACAAATCAAAGCCTGAACCTGAAGAGAGAAATGTATTTTCCGTGTCCCTGTTATATTCAAATTCAAAAGCCTAGATATTTTTAACAGACATGGAAAAAAAGAACTATTTGGCTTTACTCAGCAACTGCAGAAGGAAACTGTACCAAAAGAATAATGTTGCATGTTCTGTTTTCAGTTGATTTCATTTAGCCTTTCAGTTCTATTTCAGTTATGTTTCATTTAGCCCATTTTTTTTTAAATAATCATCATGTTTTGGTGATTCACATTTCACACCATCCCAGGAACAAGTCATGTAAATACAACACAGCAAAATGACCCAGTTTGTTAATAGACATGCAAAACGGGTAAGAACATCCTTCCCTCCGCCCTTTCCAACCATCACCTTCCCACACATCTCATGTCTATCCAAAAAAGCCTCTGCCCTGGTGAGGCCATGGTATCAAAATTTAGGGATAAAACCCCATGAACTGAAACCTCACTAATTCTTGGGAGAAGATGCTTTCAGTCCTGTTTCACAAAGTGAATGCAATGAGGAACGTTAAGGGAATTCATCTGGAAGCAGAAGACCTCTCTGCAGCCTGACACAGCACTCAGAACCACAGCTCCCTCCCAGCACAAAGCTCTGCTCAAGGGCTTGAGTCCTGACCCAGGCAGGCCAGCCCTGAAGGTCAGAGGACACCGCACACTTCCTGCCCTTCATTACACATTCTATTAAATCAAGGAATACTTCCAAATGTATGAAAATGGCGTGCAGAGATGCCCTTGGGTCTTTCAGCTGAGTTTTACTCCATCCCGCTCTGCTGCAGTGCAGCCCCTCCATGCCCCAGCAGACCCCCCAAACCACGGAGGGCAAACACAAACGTGCGCGGACGGGCGCGCACGCCCTGATGTTCTGGGAGGCTCGCCGGTAAAAACGGCAAAAAATTACTGGTGAAATATTTCCATGTAACTACGGTGAAAAAAAGCAATAAAAGCATTAAAAATTGCTTAGAACCATTAATATTTTCTTTAGTTTTGGTCTTCTTTGCTGGCAATGGTGAGTAAGTCCAGCTCACTGTCAGACACAGTAACCTTGGCCATGCCCAACCTCTGAGATGAATCAATGGAACTTGGGTCAGTTTTTCCATTCCCAAATTCCTAAAACAATTAAGCCCGACACCAAAGAAACCAAGAGGATAACAAACTGTATCTCTTTACATGAACTACATTCCTAGGGCTTTTTCCTCTAGAGCTACAAAGGTCCATGAAGAACACTAGAAGAACACTCGATGTAGGCAATCGTCTTAACTACAAAACCAGCACGTATCTCTCCCACAAGTTCCTCACCACTAAAAAGAATTCTGAGTATTCACACAACAAAATTAAATATCAATTCACTCTGCTTATGTTTTTGCCCCCAAATGTAACAGAATAATGTTATGACAGAAACAAATGAGTAATGATAAAACTATAATAAAAATCACAAAGAAAATTAGCACTAAGGCAACATTTTATGGTATGTTTAGGTCTAATAGCAGTCAGACACCCACATCCCAGGAAAAAAACACAGCCCAAAAAACTGAAGACACTCTAAATGAACTTGAGAAGACACAAAACTAGAACTGCGTGGCATAACAAAATAAAATTATTATAGATCTCAAAAAGCATATGCCAAAATGAATTTCAATACTTGGTCTTTAAAAAACCTGAAGTATGAAAAGGAAATCTGGAATACTAAACATAAATCTAAAATACTAAACATAAATTTTAAAAATAGCAAAATATAAATACAGTTTGAGAATTGAGAAATGCTACCTGAATAATCCCACAGTACTTTTAAGGGAAACAAGGTCAATATAATTTCAAACTGCCAAAGCGAGCCACAAGCTTTTCCTCATTTTCACTTTACCTCTGAGTCCCACAAGTCAAAAATAATATCATCATGTTGGAATTATTTTTTTCTTTAAACGAGATGACAAAAAGACAAGTTCAAGAGAAGCGCCAAGCCAGATCAAAACGAGGACATTGGAAAATGTTTGCCAATTTCTGTCAAAACAAACAGTTCCCCAATACCATGAGAAGCACCTGAACTTCATATCAATATCTGATAGTTCTAGCAAACTGAATTCAGTGTTTCTTTCTAAGTCTGTTTAAAACAACTGAATAATTAAATTTCGCACCTATCCTGGAAAAAGACAGGCAGCTTCTCTGAATTACTCCTGTACACCTCACAATTTCCATCCACTTCTCACATTCCTTTCCAGCCCCATGGCCCCTGCAGGCAGCGCTGAGTCGCTAAAACTCTTCCAGAGCCTCGTCTGAATTTGCTGTCTCCCAAGAAGCACCGAGCACGGCACTGCACGCTGTCCCAAGCACACGTGGGCTCAGGAACAGCTCCTGGGGCCTCCTGCCCGCCCAGCTGGCACAGAAGGGGTGACCAGCGCTGGGCATGGCGGTGACCAGTGGCGTCTCCAGCGGAGGCTACGGCGCCTTGGGCTCGGTGTGGCACCCTGGGACCAGCCTGGCCAGGCCATGGAGCAAGGCAGCCCCTCCGGAGGGTGCGGGAGAGCTGACACAGCTCCAGCACCCTCGGCTCGGGGCGTGGGTGAGCCCTCGGTGCTGTGGTGGTGTTGTGACAACAGGGCCGTGGGAGGAGATGGGAACGGGACAAACGCCGCCGGTAAATCCAGCCGGCCCTCGCCCGCCGGCCAGAGCCACCCAAAGCTCCAGAGAAACACAGCCCAAAGCTCCACAAGTTCCGCTTTGGGTGATTCAGTAATGTGACGAGATCTGCTTACTTTGCCGCCTTGTGGGTTTTAACATACTCATGAACAACGGAATTTTACCTTTTGTAGGAAGGAGACTTCACCAGTTTTCCACATTTGATAAAAAACTATACGAACTTTAAGAGGGAAATACTCCTTGCTTTTAAGGATGCTACTTGTTAAACAACAAACTCCTTACCATCATCAGAGAGGCACTACAGCTATTGATCAATTGCTGTGAGCACCTCTTTTCTCTTGACTACAGTAGCAGAATTCACAGGCATTGAATATTTCCAGTCTGCTAAAGCACGACAACATTTTTCCCCTTGCACTCCTGAGTTAATTATGCTACAACCAGGCCCGAGCAAGAAATTAACAAACTAAAATAAAACTGAAAGTCAAGAGGATGTCAGACTGACTTCTGCAACAGTTGTGAAGGCACAGGTATCTCACACAAACATAAAGTTACCCTATATTTCAAGTCCGGCATGAAAAGCATGCAAAGAAACTGTAACTGTACCTTGGGAGGAGACACTCTTTTCCCCGTATAAATATTGTTTAAAGTGTATTTTATACACCTACAGATATATCACACTGCACAGACACATATTCTATCCTATCAGGCAGCTTCACATTCAAGGAACTCAAGCAGATACTCAGTGCCTCCTAAATGATAAAGCCATAAATGCTCGTTAAAGCTCCCCGAGAGGCAGTAAATATTTTGTAAACTAGTTATATATTTAAGATCTCTGGACAGAAAGAGAAGGAAAAACAATTCCTCGCCCATGTAAAGGTACCAATCAAACACACTACGCACATAAACACCGCAAGATGCTTGGTGGGAGACTGTGTATGTGTTTGTGTGTGTTTTAATTAACTCCTTGAATGCATATGATGAGCCAGCCACCCAGAATTAGTAATGCCAAACTCCCAATTTGATTCAAATGCAATGAATACAACAGTCGAATTGTGCAGGCTGGTGTGTCACTCATCAGCTCTCTCATTTGGGCTTTTGCCTTCCAAGATTAGTTCACAATTTCAGCAACTGGTAAATTATTGAGATGTTCATTAAAATCTGTAATCTGTAACAGTCAACTTCTTCCTAGCCAAGCATAAGCACAACAAATTAAATTAGTGCATGCAGGACTTTAATGAATAGTCTGCAAACGCAGTAATTCCTTCAGAATTATCTCAGGGAAATAAAACTGTTCATTTTTGTCACTGCAAAAAACCAGCATCTGCAACTTTACACTGGCACTCTATCTATTCTTCAAATCCCAGATCCCTAGAACCATGAACTTAAGCAATCAAGTTCTTTTCCCAAAATGTCTCAATGAAGTTAAAAGATACTCAGCTCAATAGTAATCTTTGAAATGAAAGAATCTACTTGTACAGGTAGATTTTAGGAGAGCGGGACAGCGTTCTGAGCAAGCCAAGTAACGGAAAGGTGTTATTCTTTCTCCAGAATTCTCAGCAAATTCAGCAGAATAAAGCTTTTAGGGTAACTTTAGCTAAGAAAAGCACTTAGGAATACGCAAAGTTTCCTTTTAAGAAAATGACTTCTCCATTTGACAGTGTTGGTACAACCCCAAAATAAATTCAGTGGGAGTCTGAAATGACTCGTGCAGTGCAGCAGTAAAGCAGCTAAGTATATTTTTTTCCTCCCAGCAGAGGCTTGCTTTCCATCCCTGAGCCCTTCCCTTCCCCAAGCTGTGGAGCGGAACGGGGAACGCTCCGAGAGCGCGCCACCGGTGACTGCCAACGCTGAACTTGTGCCACTGTCCCCATCCCCACTGCTCCCATCCCTCCTTTTGTCCTTCCCAGCTCTGCCTTTTCCCTCCTGAGGCTCCAACCCACCCGTCCTCCTTCCCCAAGCACTGCGTGCCACTTCACCTTCCACTGGCAGGCTGAAAATAAAGAGGGAAAAAGTGAAGGAAATCATGGAGAAGAGAAAGGATGTCACTCTGTCTGGGTGCCTAGCATAGCCTCTCTCTCAGCCTACAGAGAAATGTAAATATGCAGGCATTAATTTGGGTTTAAGAACATTCCGTACACCAGGGATATTGTTAAGCAGTCACTTTATCTATTTTTCATTAATCAGATTTTATTAAGACATTAAAACTTTACGTTGGGCATTTCTGAGGTTTTATCATTCTGTAAATTTCCCAGCTGTCCGCGATGCTTCTGGCTGCATTGTCTCTACCTTGTCCTAAGCGAAGTAAACTTTCTATTCTATTGTTATATTTAAGTATAATGACCCAACTTTAAAATAAAAGGAAAAAAAAAAAAGAAAAAAAAAGAGAGAAAAATCGAACAACAAAAGACTTATTCTTTTCAAGACCTTTAGAGCTAATGCAGGGTGCCACAGGCGCTCACACAGCTCATCCCAGAAGTTCTCCTTTCCCTGTGAAACACACGGAGCGCATCCCAGCTAGAATATCTCCCCACAGTGTTGCTGCAAACATCATCCCCCTCACCGTACGCATTCTGATGCTCCTCTCAATCAGGCAGCTGAACAACCACAAACAGAAATAAAGGCGTGCAAGGAACTTCTCAGGGAAGGACGAAAATCCTCACAATTCTGACACGGTAATTAATTATACATGTTAATTCACAAAACCTACTGCAATTTACCAGTGGTGCTGAATGAATTAATGAGTGTTTATTTGTCTGATACCGAGGATCATTTTCATTCCAAGTGCGTGCCGTAAATTCCCCCTGCTGATGGCCACAGACACAGCAGAGAAGCCCCCTGAATTCAGCCCTCCTCAGCTGGGGTGCCTGAAAGTTTCTCAAGTGTTTGCAGCTCACTGAGACACACAGAAAGCTCTCGGGAAAGACAGCGGGCAGAGAGGAGCGAGCTCCTGAGAGACACAGGGTGCTCTGAGAGCTGAGCTGCAAACAGCCCTGCCTGACAAACCTTCCCCTCCTTGTCATTCACCGCTCGAGTTCGAAAACGAGCAGTGGGAGACGGGTCATAGTAACAGAGCTCAAGTGGGACACGCTGCCACGACAAGCTGGACGCCAAGAGACTGCAGAAATGTGCTCCAGGAGCTGTGCTGACTGGGAATCCAAGGGAAGAACCTGCTCAAGCATCTAGAAAGCAATGATCTGTGCATCGTGCACACACACACACAACTCTGCAGGTGTTTGTGGGTCTGAGAGCCCTGGGCAGGAGGAAGCATGTCCTCGTGGCTGCTCCCTGACAAACACACTCGTATGACATGGACAGTGCCTGCGTGTGTGTGTGTGACTGTAGTCAAACACACACAATGTAAACAAATGGTAATGATTAACAAAAACACTGCTCTCTATCCCCCAATTTCAACTGCAGAGGGAAAATTGTTTAGAAAAAAAATAAATTTCCAAAAGATTGCACGTCCTGAGGTTCATTTTTATTGCTTCCCATTTCTGCTGCTTGCTATTATCTGCATGGCAAAAGGAGAGCAGCGTATTGATTATTTAACTAGAATGTTTACAAGAGCAAAGCTGGGATCTCTGAAAATGAAACGTATGCCTGGGGCCAAAAAAAAAAAAAAAGGAAAAAAAAGAAGGGAGTAGAGAAGCTCATTCTAAGGATGATGGTTGCCCCAAATGACTTGTTTATAGATAAAATTTATATAAATATCTATATTTATAATGCAGAGAGACTTCAGCTAAAGAAAACAGCCCAGCAGGAAAATGAAAGGACTTCTTTCTGCTTCAGAGAGTTTACAAGCATTGTGTGCATCACGAAGTTCAAAGGATGATCAAAATTGCTCGCTTATAAATTTCTATGTGTAAACTTAGCGAGGCACATGAAATACGCGAATCCATCGATTGCACGAAAAAGACAAATACATGAGCATGATGCCAGACCAAATTTGACATCAGAAACAGTAACAGTTTCCTCAGGTAGTTGAACTAAGTTAATGCAGCGCACGTGAACAAAACCAATTTTGTCCTATTATTGTAATGCTAACAAACCGAAGGAAAACGCCAAGTATTCCAAGTCTGGAAAATTAATTGCATTAAAGACAACCTTGGAGTAGAGCAACCTAGCCAATTTCACTTTCTAGTAAGGAAGCGTTCTAGTTTCAGAACAAGGATTGAAAGTGTTAAAATAGTTCTTTTCCGCGTTTCCAAATTTTAATTTTCTCCGATCTTTTAATTCAAGTGTTCTTTCCTGTCCTTCCTTTGCATGCGTGTTCCTCAGCCCACTTAAAATGTTTTTAACTTGCCTTCTTTTCTATGCCTTTACTATCAAATTCAGTAGGTTTGAACGATGAACAGCTTGACTTAGCATATTTTTAACCAGCTGGTCTAGCACCTAGCTTGTATTGCATAGTCAGATACAACCAAATGTTTATACAGGAGGTAGCTTTCACGAAGATGAGAAAAACCTCAGTAACGCGCATCCTGGCATTCTTTCATTTACTGCTTGGAAATGAAAGTTTGGGTTGTTTACTGCAGCGCACAAGGGGCTATTAATAACCTCTCAAGAAGAAGCCGGAGGGGAGGATGCCGGACCATCAAGGCGCGGACGTACGAGAGAGCCTGGGCTAAACGCTCCGACCATCTCGGGAGAAGCAGAGCCTATGGAAGAAGGAGCGAGCTCCCGGAGGTCACACGGCACCAGCAGTGACAGCAAACTCGGTTCCAGGCAGGGAAGGCTCCTGTTTCGGGCAGGGGGAGTCGGGCCCGCTACGTCACACCCGCAGCCCGCTCGTCATCCCCAGACCCGGCTCCTGACACTCCGCGAGAGACGCGACGGCCAAAACTTGGAGGCAAGAGTTTCACTTTTTCCCTTCGGTTCGTGTTTGCCTTCCCCCCCTCTCTCCTCAGGCAGAAGGATGTTCTCCTCCTGACGGAGGGCTGCGATGTTAACTCGCCTAAAAATACTAGCTCCTGCTAGATCAACAAAAGGTCATGTGCTCGGCACAGCGCCTTCCCAAGTTTGACGGGAGCCTGGGGCTGCGAGTCGGAGGATGCCCGGGAGCCCGGCCGCCACCGGGCATCCCCGGAGCGCCGCGCCGGGCCGGGGCGGCGGGGCTGAGCGGCAGCAGGGCACGGCAGCTCCGCGGGCCGAACAAAGCTGAGCGCCGCCCGGGGCCGGGGGCTCGCCACGGACACGGCACCGGGCACCGCGGGGGACGCGGAGGGGAGCGCGATCCTCTCCCTCTGCCCGGCCTCCTGCCCGAGTTGCGCGGCCGGCCCCGCGTGTCCGTCTGTCCGTCCGTGCTGCCCATCCGCGCACACGCGCGCCGGCAGGCGAGCTCGGATGAATTAAAAAATAATAATAGAAATAACAGTGCGATAACAAACAAAGCACGAAACAGAACGGCAGGAAAAAAAAATAAAAAAAAAGGGGAAGAGACACCCCCACACGCATACGCACACCCCCGCCCCAAGAACTCGACTCACCTTTCAAACTCCTGAGGTAAATCAGGGTCAGTTAGCATGCTGGAAAAGCACAATTTCCCTTTGTCACAGCAGCCACCTATGGTCGCCTCCAACTGAACCTGTCAAGTGAGTCCAAACCTTCTAAAGCGATTGATTTTCTCTCTCGCTCGCTCTCTCCCTCCCTCCCTCTCCCTCCCTCCCTCCCGGCTCGCTCGCTCTGAGCGAGGGCTCCTTGACCAGTCTCTTAAAGGGGCAGCGCGCTCCGCTCGGCTCCGCTCCCCCCGCCGCGACCTCCGCGGCTGCCCTGCCCTTCCCTTCCCTTCCCTTCCCTCCGAGCCCGCTCGCCGAACGGGAAAAGTCAACTCCTCAGTGCCCTGAACACCGCCGAGCGGTGGAGGGGATAAAGGGGGCTGGGGGGGCGGCGGGGGGAGGAGGGGAAAAAAAAAAAAAAAAAAAACCAACAAAAAGCAGTCCCGACAATCCACCTAAAGCGGCGAGGCAGGAGCAAATCCCCTGCGCTGAGGAAGATCAGTGGAGAAAGAAGATAAAACAAGAGCAGACTGATTAAATGGAAACAGTTATCAACTCCCCTATTTCAACTCCGAGAGAAGAGATTAAACACATAAAAATGTTACCAAAGGCATTTGTGCTCCGAAGAATTTTCATTCCTTTCCCCCCCCCACCCTTCCCGGTCTCTGGCTTTCTCTCTCCCTCTTTCTCTCTCTCTCTCTTTGGGTAGGGGAAAGAAAAAAAAAAAAAATCACCCGCACAACAATCAGGCATTGTTCTGAGGGAAGAAAAGCAACTTTGACAGATTGAAATATAGCAGAGGCCCCTTCAAGGAAACCTGTAAACAACTTGTCACTCACTCTGTCGGTCTCACTGTTAGCTCTTGCTTTCCACAAAGTGCTGCGAACCGTCCTGGCAACAAACCCAAAGTTTCCTCAGCTCCAAACTCCATCAAACAGCCCTGTTGTGTGCGAGGGAAAAGGTAGCCACATGCCAAAACAGCGGGCGCGCACACGGACGCACACACACGGATGTTCAAACAACAACAAAAATAAACTTTCCGTTCATCTGCTGCGGCTTTTCTCGTTCAATCACACCCCCTTTTCCCCCCCAACTCTCCGGGCGAGCAGCAAAGCCCCTGGGTCGCGCTCCCTGCCATTCCCTGCCCAGACAATCGCTGATAACAAGGTGGACGAGGCGCGGAGCCCCTGGGCTGCCTGGCGGAGCGCAGCACTCCAGTTGTCCCGATGGAATTCTGCGGGGCCGGGAAGGCAGGCAGGGATCGGGATCGGGCCCCGGACACCCCGGCATGCCCCGCATCGGGAGGCAGGCAGGGATCGGGATGGGCGCTGCATCCTCCGCATCCCGGCCGGGCACGGCGCATCCCTGCGCGCTGGGCGGGCACGGCGCTCCGGGGAACGGGGCAGCGAACGGGGAAAAGCTCCCGAGCGAGCCGGGGCTGCCCTGCCCGGCCCGGGCCTGGCACTCAACTCCCCGCAAGGGCCGGCACGGGAAAGGAAAAAACACAAAAGGAGAAAAGAAATTGTGCGCGCTGTTCTTTCGCACACACGTGCGCACACACCCACGCAGGAGCACAGGTCTATACCCCATTCTTTCCAGCTCCCCTGCCCTCACTGTTTTCTCTCTTTCCCCCCGCTTTCATCTGCAGCTGGACAGCATTAAGGGCCTTACAAACGCACGTGGTTTTGACCCCACAGCGGTTTCATGAGGTCCATTGCCACCCCTCTCATCCCTGCCTCCCAGTGGCGCGGAGATTGCGAGTTTACTTTTTGAAATACACACACATATTTGCGCGGAGCATCCATAAAACTTTCAACATTTTCATGCCCGCTGGCTGGAGAAAAACGCCAAAACAGAAAAGCCTATTATTTTTAATATCCAACAGCTCCAGCGTTTAATTTGCTGCTCGGTGCACACGTTAGGAAGCAGCAGGCTCATGCGGAGGCCGGCCAGCCCCGCGCTGGTATAAAGGCACTGCCAGCTGGGAGCCGGGGCTGCTCCTTTAATCACCAGCAGCAATCCCACTCCCAAGTCGTGCTCATCAGCATCCATCGGCATCCCCGGGCCGGCCCGGCACGCAACTCTGCCCAGGCTCAAAGGGGATGATGAGCACAGGCACCTCCAGCCTGCCTTGCTCAGCATCACCGACATCTCCTGGCTCCTCACGTGGGACACGGCAAAGCAGCTCCCTTCTGCAGCCCGCAGCAAATAATATTTCCCACAGAGGTCCATTCACGGGAGCCTGGCAAACCCGTTAATGTCCACACGCGTTTTTCATTTGATTTTTAGTGGCTATCCCTTTTTAGACTTTGAAAAGGCAGCAGATGATTAAAAAGAACAATTCCGAATACTTTCTCTTTCATCTGAGGGTCTCAAACCACGTTAAGTATCGCATTACTCCTCTGCAGGTAATAAATATAATTAGGGCCGATTCCAAAACTTTATTTGTATTGAAAAGTATCTCACTCCGCAGGGGCTCCATTCAAATCAGCAAATCTCTGTGTGGAGTAGGAGGCTACTTAGTAAGAGAATTTGGCCTCAAATAAGGAAACTGAGGTGCAGGCAGGCTTAGGAGCTTGCCCAAGTTGACACAGTTAGCCAACTCCAGCAAAAGGAGGAAAAACAAAGACCCCATATGCCTCACAGTCAACAGCAGCCCTTATGCTGCTGAAACATACAAATATATTTTTTAATATATACGTGTATTTCAGCTTTTTTCCCCACAGGTTTTTTTACTTTTGCTGTGTTGTTTAAAACATGCTTCGTTTCTGTATTCCCGCTCTGTAGGGCCCCTCTCCTTGGTGTTTCATTTTCCCCTGGATGCACCACTGCCCATCCATAAACGCTGCTCCTTCTGTCCCAGCCCTTACTTTTCCTCCCCTGGTTCTATTGCCTCCCCTCACACCTGGCCCTGGGAGGAGTTCACAGAGTGAAGCTGCACAGAAGCCACGTCTGGAAGAAAATGAGGAGTACCTTTTATTAAAAGAAGGATAAATCTCGAGCATTTGGGTAGAACCATACTTTGCATCTTTGCTCTAACCTCACATCCTTTTAGCAACTCAGTTCCACAACTGCCCTTCTCCCACCATGTCCCTCCTTTGTCTGTTGTGTATTTACCCCTTTCCATTACAATTTCCCACCTGAGCTTTTGCAGGACAATGATCACACTCCCCCCAAGCTGGTGTTATTCCCAGCACACTGGGGCTCCTGGTTTGCTGGCTCTCTGCTAATGTGACCATAAACCAAAGCAGCCACCATCAGCATCAGGAGTTATAGAAGAAGACATAGGCTAGATGAGGAAGAATCATATTAAAAGGAGGAAAAAGAGAAAAATAAAAGCGTGGGTGAGAAAACTAAGATAACTGAGTTATCTGCAACTACTGAGCTCCTGCTCCCAGATAACTGGGGGGAAACAGAGTGGTGTCCAGAGAGGAGAAAAAAACAACTTACTGTTGTAGTAATTCTGCATTATGGTATCCTTGTCCTATACTGGATTATGTGGATAATATATATATATTACTGCAATACAGACAGTTAAGTATAGACTTTCTGATGAAATTACTTTCTCATAAGTAGTTCAGCTGCAATTGCAAGATGGAGAAAAGGCAAGTTAAGTGGTTTGAGGGAATCTCAAAACCCTTCTGAAAATCATTTCATATTGACTTTCAGCTTGCTTTTTAGAAATTGCCAGGACATGTTACAGAGTCTGCTAGCACATCAGAGAGTGGAAAAACTGAGAAATTCGGATAAATAACCACTGAGAAAGAAGAAAATGTACATAACATGCAAATGCAGGTCCAGTTTTTAACGCAAAAAATTTTATCTTGTTCTGAAACTTTTGACTACTAATAGGCAGCTCTGGTGGCCCTTTTTACTGAGTGGGTGGTAGTTACAAAACCCATCCACATTTAATGCTCACAGTTCTTTCTTCTCAAACTGAGAATTCAGACAAGTTCAAATGTCTTTAACCTGATGAGAAAAATGAAAACCATCTTACTACTCCCCTAGCAATTCACTGAATCTGCATTTCTCTTGCTTTGCTTCCTTGAAGGAGTACCAAACAAAAAAGGCCCAGTAAAAGAGGACAATTTGGGTTGAACTAAAAAAAAAAAAAAAGCTCTGATTTTCATTTGGATGAGGGGACGCAACCGAAATCATAAACTGCTATAAGAATTCTTGCGCTTAACTGATTTCTTTTTTCTTTTTTTGCTATTGTGGTTCTCCAATTCAAGAAGTGAACCAAAAAATCAAATATCCACCCAGCTCAAGTTAGAAATCCTGTAACTCCTGAATATTGCACAGGCAGAATCCTCAAGTCTTTACACAAGCATACTGGAAGAAGGGAAACCTTAAATGAAACATTTTTTTTTAAATCCTTAAATGATATCACTTCAGTCTAGTGCTTTTGGCAGATACTGCAATACTGTAAGCAAAGGAAGATCTGGGGGGAAAAAGAAGAGGTTTTTGGTTTTGTTATTTCCACTGTAGGTTTTATTAACAGAGACCTACCAAGTCCAAGGCAATGTAAGATGTTCCACAGAACGATTTGCTGGAAAATTCTCACAGAAAATATGCAAAACTCCGAAGATCCTAAATGGATTTTCTTTTTTAGGCACACACACTCCAAACAACTGCAGCATTAAGGATGAATCTGTAAGACTCCTGAGAAAGGTGTCTGCAACACACTATGGGAGAGTGGAGGGAGAATGGAGCGGGGCTGATGCATTTATTATGAAAAATATCTTGCAAATTATGAGTGCTGACTTCAGAGCATGGAAATGTTTAGCTACAATGCAGTTTGGATCATATGCCTAGGAACAGATTTTTCCTTCCAGTGTGCATGCCTAGCTGCCATTTCCATTAATGGGAATTAAGTACATGTGTCAAGAGGAGAAGTTAACTCTTAGGAATAAAACTAATCTATGCCTTTTTTA
Organism: Zonotrichia leucophrys gambelii; assembly: GCF_028769735.1. NCBI lineage: Eukaryota > Metazoa > Chordata > Aves > Passeriformes > Passerellidae > Zonotrichia > Zonotrichia leucophrys. Next base: position 779,001 of record NC_088170.1, read on the forward strand.
AAGAATGTAAATGCCACATCAGGCATGTTCAGTGTTGGCAAAACTGAATGCTGAATATAGTATAGCAAAATCTGAGAAGGAGAAGGCGGTCTGGAGGACTGAAATTTCTGTGCTATTTAGAGTTTTTCAATTTACTGCATTTCTTCAAGGAAAAGTAAAACCATCTCATTTGTAAGTGGGAAGCCCTCATTTATCAGTTATTCACTTGCACTTTCAGCAAGGCCCTACCATCTGTAACCCTCCCTGTAAAAAGGGACTGATGCTACCCTTAAAAAGAAATCTGAACCTTCATCTAAATTCAAACTTCCCTGAATATTACAATAAAGTCCCTATTTATTTTTTAAAAGGAGGTTGAATCTCACTCTTTTATCCTGTCCACTCTGAATCAGCCAGGCTAAAGGAATCTCAACATTAATATATTTTCAAATTATAATATAAATAGGGATTTTCAGAAATTAAAATAGTACACGTAAACACATTGAAAATTAAATTACATGTCTATTTTAGCAATAAGTAACTTTTAATTGTAAAACCAAAAAAATATTAGTGAGGTGGCACAATCCTGGTTTTGTGTTGTGTGTTGGTCTCTCACTCTCCCTACCCCCTCTATTTTCTGGGTAATTATTGTTTTATTATTTCTGTATACAAGATATCTTTACTGTTTGTCTTAGTATCCTTGGTCTGCACAGAAGCAGTTTGAAAAAAAAATTAAACAAAACCAGGATAATTTTAAAAAATAGTCATAAAAATAGAGACCGTACCCATGGATAGGAACTGTGATTGAAATTATTTGAGAAAATAACTGGATTTCAAATTTACAGTTCCTCATTCAGGTTCTGTGTGCCACCACACCCAGCATGCACTGAGACTCCCAGCCAAGGGAATGATCCCTTCTCCTGGTGCTTGTGCAGAGCAGGGGCTGCTAGAAACCAAGACTTAACAGGCAACGCCAGCTTCTGAGCCTGAGTATCCTAAACCCACAGCTTTGGTCTATTTGCAGTTGTGGATAATGAGCCTGAGTATCCCAAACCCACAATTCTGGTCTACTGCAATGAGGGATAACGAGCCTGAGTCTCCTGAACCCAGCTTTGGTGTATTTGCAATGGTAGATGATGTGCCTGAGTATCCTAAACCCACAACTTTGGTGTATTTGCAATAGTGGATAATGAGCCCGAGACTCCTGAACCCAACTTTGGTCTATTTGCAATGGTAGATGATGAACCTGAGTATCCCAAACCCACAGCTTTGGTCTGTTTGCAATGGTGGACAATAACTGTGGAGCTGGTTCCATCTGCAATGGTGGACAATAACTGTGGAGCTGGTTCCATCTGCAGTGGTGGACAAGAATTGTGGAGCTGGTTCCATCTGCAATGGTGGACAATAACTGTGGAGCTGCTTCCATCTGCAATGGTGGACAATGACTGTGGAGCTGGTTCCATTTGCAATGGTGGACAATAACTGTGGAGCTGGTTCCATCTGCAGTGGTGGACAATAACTGTGGAGCTGCTTCCATCTGCAATGTGGACAATAACTGTGGAGCTGCTTCCATCTGCAATGTGGACAATAACTGTGGAGCTGCTTCCCAGTGCACTGAAACTGAGATCTCCCTGCTCGACCCACTGGGCCTTTCTTCATGGCTCTCACAGTGCTTATCCCACCACATCCTCATCACTCCCACAACAACAATTCTGTCCCTTTTTTCACTGATGCACTGAGCCAGTTTAGTCATCACATTTTGTCTCTGTATTTCTAATCCCACTCTGCTCTAACTTGTACACCAAGGGCTCTGGGTTTGAAGCAAACAGCTTTTCTTCCATGGATCATCATGCAACACACAACCAGAAGTGCAGGGCTGTTTTAGGAACAGTCCACGTCACCCAGCAGTGTTTTGTGAAGGCATTGCAGCCTTCCCCTTGCGGTCCTGAGGCTTGCTGTGGTGTTTGCCATGCAGATTCTCCACACCCACACCGATGTCTGCTGCCCTTACTAGCAGTGGTTTCCCTGGAGTGCCCCTGCAGTCACCGGTGACACTTTTAGCACAGAGCTGCAGCCACCCTGAGCTAGCCAGATTGAACTCTTTGCAGGTGTGCATGACTCAAGCTGAGATTAATTCATGGCTGCCCTCCCTTCACTGGATTACAAAGAGTAGCAAAAAAAGTTCTTTCAAATAATACGACCATCAGGTATTCACGTTTTACTGGGGGAACAGTGAAGAATTAGGCTTTTTCTAAGAAATATCCTCTCTCTGAACCAGTTTTGACTCAATTACAATTAGACAGAACACAAAAAGAGGTACCATTTCTACCTTCTGTAAACTCTATCTACTCTATTCTCTTCTAGTCTGTATAATCTGTATAATCATAAGGACTCATGTAACTGCTATCTAGAAAGTGTTTCATAAATAGAAATACCGAAATGTCATATTCAGAACAAATTTGGAACTATATCCCTTTCTAGTATGCCATGCATGAGATCCCTACATTATGTATACAGTCTGCGATAAAATAAACACAAATCAGTGTTTATTAAATGCAGTCAATTGATATTTAACTTGTTATACAAGTCCCTGTGAAGATCAAACTCTAAATTAAGCAGTGATTCTAATGCCATTAAATGCAAGGGAAGGAGATATAAAGCACATTGCCATCTTACACCTTGAGCAGTGATCAGCAATCAATGAGTAAGTAGAGTTACAGCTCACTTATGAAGTTACAAAAGCATATGTAACCCTTAATTTATTTTAACGGGGCTCTGATGAAGTTTCATAAGTGATTTTCCACTTCTGAGTAAGAGCAAAATCCAAACTCCTACTTTCAGCACACAGACTTCAATTCAGCCACTATTACAGAGAAATAAACACCTAAGTATGGCATAAAGCAGAGCAATGGCTTGTTATTGCTCTTTCGATGGAGGCTTAACTCTTGCTCCTCATCTCTCATTACCTGGGACAGAAACATTGCCAGGGTGGAATGCTAAAGGCCCCTGGGAATGCTTCTGTGCCTTGTGCAGGGAAAAACAGAGGAAATACTGCCACAGAGTCCTGAAGCATAAATATGGGAAATCAGAATATCTGGGGACCCTCTGCAGAAGCCCTAATGCAGCCCAGGCCCAGGGCTGACTGCTTTCTAGTACCAATTAGCTGCCAAGACAGATCTTCAGCACCTGCCATCGAGGTATATTCAGAGTATAAAAGAATCAGAAAGGAGATATAAAAGAATATAAAAACACAGAAAAAATAAAAGACCACTGGGCTGAGGCAAACAGACATTCATTAAGATAAAAATATAAAGAAGTTTCTCAGGAATGTTTATCAAAGAAAATTTATGTCATAAATTTTCCTCTGCCTGGAGAAGTTCCAGAGCTGAGTGTCTCTTCTCTTGCCATGTAACATTGTACTGAATCCAGACTGCACATTTGGTCACCCACTTTTTGCTTTCAATAACATTTTCTATTTCTAATATGGCTTTTGTTTTGTTGTACAAAGTTTAATTTCTCTTTCTTTTCGATGCATTTTCTTTTTGTCATTATTTCAGAGCTGTGCTAAAGTAATTAGTGACATGATGCCAAGGACTGAAGCACACAAGCAACCTAAATATTTTGATTCACTGAGAATGCAGCCCATAATTTACAAAGTGCCTGACCCCATCCAATAAATAAAATAAAATAAATTAGACAGCTTCTGAATGCTAACAGTCTGAGCCATACAGAGAAAAACATCAAAATGCAAAAATGTCACCACAAAAGCTATAAGATAGGATTTTAACACTTTTTCAAGAAATGAAATCGCATTTGTACTTACCTTTTTAACATTTGCCCCCAGTGGGTCATTCCTGTCACCATCTCCCTGGCAGCTGGGGCTGCTGCCCTTTTTGGGAGCAATGTGGTTCAGCCTCTGGGCAGGGGTTCCACCAGGGACAATGGCACAGGTGAAATTTGTTCTCCTAAGGAAGGCTGAGCCAGCCACAGACTGGCAGCTGGTGTTTCCACAAGTGCAAATTGGGTGAAATTAAAAGGAGAAGGAGACAGCTACTTTATTCTTCTTCTTCTTCACTTTTTGTTTGTTTGTTTTATAACTGGCCTTGGCTTTTTCATTTATTTTACAACTTGCCATAAATTTTTCAGGAGGGTCCCAATATTGTAGTTAAAGTTAAAAGCTGCTGTGCAGCCAGGACAGGCATTTGGCACAGAGGCAGCCACACAGAGCCTTGTGCCTATAATCTGTACAAAGATCACAGCTTTTAGGGTGATTTGTGGGCCATGACACACAGGGCCACCAAAACATGACTTTGCCACGATTTGTGTTTCATTGCATTAAAAAAAAAAAAAAAGTGCATCAATTAATAAAAGCAATTTTTTCTTATGTTAATTTGAAAAATCTGCCCTGAATTTCAGTGAGGACTCTGCCTCAGACACAAAGCACAGCCTGGTCACAGTGAGGGTCAGGTGTGCATTATTTTATCTCCCAGGTGTTTCAAACAAGGGCACCCAGACTGGACAAGAGTTCTGTAATGAGGGGGAAACTCATTCCTGTCCCTCACCCCCTGCTGAATGCTTTAACTGCTTTACTACTTCATAAAAGTATATAAATCCAAATACATGTTACTTCTGAGCCAGAAGTAAATCACAAGTTACATAAAAGACTGTTTCCTATTTTGTGTGTTTGCAACTGACTGACTCGTTCTTATAACTGAAAAAATAAAAAGGAACTGATCTCCCTTTCTTTTATTTCATAAACTTCTATTTTTATTATTTATCTTTTCTCTAAAAAGTCTCATTGCTTTTTCCTCATATAGAAGTCAATCTATTCAAGCACCTTGTTAAGGTCTTTTTCAAAAACTGCCATTAAAAGGAAACAAAAATCTAATAATTGTATTTTATTATTTGTTGACAAGCTCAAGCAATTATCTTTATACCTATTTTTTTCTCTACAAAAGCTATGCTGATGGATAGCTATTATATCACAACACTCATCTATATGTCTCCTAATTTTATTTTTTATTACCACTTCAACCAATTTATCAGGTAAGGAAAGAAAAGTCATTAGACTAATTCTCAGCATCAATTCTGCTGTTCAATTAAAGAGAAGCAGAAAAATGGCTTTCTCCAACCTTACAGGTTAGAAGCCAATATTAAAAGGAAAGAATAGATATTAATTTAGCAGCCCTATTTCAGCTCATCATCAATTTCCAGGTGCACATTTTGATATGTCCAACTTTTCCCACTGCTCTGTTGCTCTTCATTTGATGAGTTTAGCATCTGCTTTTCCTTCACTTTTTTCTCTGACAGTAGCCAGTCCTTAATATTCCAAAAGAATGGCTTCAAGTTAGATTTCCCTCTTAAACTTTACACATTTGACTAGGAAATAATTTGGTTTTTCAGAAAAACCTCTTGCCCTTTTTACCTATTATTCTATGTTACAATAGCAAGGAAGAAAACCTGAACTATTATTCTGTGTTACAGTGCGGAGGGAAAAAATATTTACAAATGTGACATGGATAGCCCTTTAGAAAACACCGGAATTTCTTCTGTGTAACTTCAAGAGATCCAAGACATGATGCTTGTTTTGGATGGGCTTTTCCCACATTTTTAGCTATAATAATAATAATAATAATAATAATAATAATAATAATCCTGTTGTCCTCCCATTTTAAGCCACACCTATTCCAATGCCACACTTCTAATATTGAGCTGTGCAAATCAAGTTTTCCATCAGCTTGGAGCCCAGTCCATACTCCAGACCTGGGGAGCCTTCAGGGGTTAATGAACTTTAACCATGCACTGATAACAAGGATATCTAGAAATTCTGAGCTGTCTTTGATGTAAAAGATGATATGGAATGGCATCAGCTCTCCAGAACTGAGGGAGCTGCAGGAATTGGACCAGAGGTTGCACAAGATGTACATTTTGTACCATGGAAGAGTTTTGATAGTTTGCACATGGTTGGACTTGTCCATATAAGAAAAATACTGTTTTTTTTAGAAATGATCCAATGACTTGCATTTACAAATCTGACTGCAGAGTTTTGTGTGGCTGCTGTGCATGGCTTGAGTATTTTCATAAGCATGAGAGAAAATATATAAAACCAGGATGGAAGAATTTCACTGTTAATCAAAATGTTACAGGTTGAGGGTTTTTAGAACTGAAATAAAGACATATTTCTTATAAACCTTACTAAATATTTCATTGCACTAAAACTTCATCTGCAAACACAGTTCCATTTCTGGTAAATGTTCACAATCTCTGCCACTGTCTCCAATGTCCATACACAATCTGCAGCCTACCCCTAAAACACAGGATAGCCAATGAAAAATTCCTAGAACTGTGTTTCTAAAGGTTGTTACACACTAGATCTGTGTACCACAGTGAATGCTCATGTGTGAATATTCAGTTATTAACATAACACAGGGGGTTTACTACATCAGGCTGGACAGATCTCCTCCATCCCCATACAGTGAATAAAAGCTCCCTCACCCTCAGACCGCAGACAATTCTGTGATGTTGTGATGTGTTTTACATGGAATTTGTGGTCATTTTCTGACGAGTGTGACCACACTCCTTGCACTCAGGCTTATTTATTCACGTGTAACCACCTAAGTACCATTGCTTTCTCACTGAAGGAAGAATTCAAAGCGTTCATTTTGGGTACTGAGATATACTTCAAAAACCAAAAAAACCCACCAAATCCCAAAACCCAAACCACCCAAGCCTAACAAAAATAATGAGAAGATTGTTACAAGATTTTTATGAATATAAAGGATCTGTAAAGCCGTCACTAGGTGGGTCCATAGCAATGGATTAGATTTGAGAGATGTTACATTCAGAACCCTGATGATTACAACAGATGCAATATAGACTGAGAGAGGAGGAGGAAATGGGGAAGTGAAATGGGAGAGATTCTTTCCTGCAGGAGCATCAGGCCTGGAAACCAAGGGCTGAGGAGCTGCTTTTGCACTGGCTGCCCATCCTTTAGATGGCTTTTGTTGAGAAGAGAACAATTCATGTAACAGCAGAAATTACTCATGTTCTCTCTGAGGTCCAGATGCTCACATAAAAGCTCTCCTTTCTGTAAGAAAAGAAGGTTAAGGATAAAGGAAGGTGTTTTTTCTGACCCAAACCTCTGTACCTTCAAGCCAAAGGAGGAATGTTCCTTACTCATCCTAGAAAATATTTATTTGGGACACTGAGTGGAAAGGAAAGTGTCATTCCTTAACTTGCATTCTGTTTGAACTACCATAAGAGTAAGGTGTTGGTTCCAGGCAGAAAACCCTTTTTTTTTGTGTGGTCACATTTATTGAGGTTTAGTCAGGCTTCAGCCAGGAGGAACCAGCCTCAGTGTGGCCACCATGACAGCAAGGAAGGAATAACAGGTATTTTCTCCTTTCTACCAAGCAGAAGCTCCTATCAGAATACAAAGATGATGAAAAACGTGGGTGGATTATTTGGTTCCAGCTGGCTCCACATCACACAGTAAGGAAATGCCACGATCTTTGACAGGTTCATATTAGCAAAAATCAAGGAAAAGATTATGGGAAAGCTTCCCATTCCATTATCAAATAATTTGGGGGAGGGAGAAGGATGGGAGACTAACAGTTTTTCTTTCTAAGCTCTCAGGAAATGCCTATTTTTATGACCCTTTTAGTGTTGAAAGCATTGTCTGAAATAAAGACTAATCTTGAAGGATGTGAAAGCAAACCCATGGTTAGGCTCAGAAAATGCAGAGCAGGAAGGAATGAGCCATTTTCCACAGGTGAAGCTGCTGCCCAGGCCCTGCTGGCACCCTGAAAATAATCCTTACTTCATCACCCACCCATCACAAACCCACCCTACAGCCTGCAATACCCCCAGCAAATAAATAAAAACCAAAATCCCACCCTACAGCCTGCAATACCCACAGCAAGTAACACCAACATCACCAGCACCTTCCTTAGGGAGATGAGAGTGGGAGCACAGCCCTCATACATGAACACATCCCACTTTCCATACACCCTGTCTGTCTGTCTGTCTGTGTAGGCTGTCCATAGGCTGTCCATACACCCTGCTATGTGTCTCAGGCATTTTGCAGTCTGATCTCTGAATGAAGCTCATTAAAGATGTGGGCACAGAATTTAAACCCTGCCCCCACTGGTGTGTGAATTCACTGCTCCTTCTCCTTGGGCCTCACAACTCAAGCCTGTCCTGTCCCTCTGGGCCTTATCAGGCTGCTGCTTTTAGGGTAAAAAAAGGTTTATCCCAACCACCAGGTGCTAAAGCTGCAACTGCTGACCCAGAGTCTGTGTAGAAACTGGTACAAAGTGCAAAAAACACTATGGTGGGAAATGAGTACCACAGTGACGATGGCAATGACACAATGATAAAACACAAAAAGGTGTGTTTTACTTACAATGACTAGCACTGCAAACAAAACACACACCTGAGTAGATGGCAGTCCCATTTCCACACTCCCTTCCTTCATTTCACATGAAAATGACCACGGATGAAGCATTAAAAGGGTTTCATTGTCTAATTCATTAAGCTAGAAGAGAAATACCTTTCTGCAGCCAAATTACTCTTTCATTCTTTCTGGCCAATTTCAACGACTCCATTAAAAACATGACAGGTCCCGGGCAGCCCCTGCATTCTCCCCAAAAGTGGGAATCCCATTTTATCCCCCTGTGCAGGCAGTCCCCCAGAGCAGCCCCCATGCCTGGATCCACAGAGATCTCTGAGGCTGATAAGTGCCACAAATGCCGCTCGTTTCAGCCCAGAAAGCTGCTCTGCTGAGTGCACTTTATCCTCAGTGAAGGATCTCTCACAATTGGGAAGTTTCAGCACAATCAGGGCAGGCAGGAGCTAAGAGGAGGTTCTTGGGATCACACGATTTCATTTAGGCACTTAGGCTCTGTCACTGCTCACATTAAACACTCGCAGATCTGAGCCTGAGTGCAGCTCCAGTTCAAGGGAACAAGATATTCCCTGTGTAAAGAAAATGGATGTGGTTGGAATAAAGCTCCCTGACAGGAAACAGGCTGCAAATACATGTAAACTCCAGAGCTTGAATCTGGTATTGAGCAATCTCTTGGAATTAGCACCTTTGATTCTGAAAAATATAAACATGTGCTACACCTTTAAAGTCTGCTTGAAGCCACTCAAACTCTCAAGGAGAGGCAAAAGTTAATTTTTGTGAAGTGTTACTATCAAACCACACCAGGATATGTGCAGGACCCATCACAGGGCCCTGGCAGTGCAGTTAAACAGCACACTGAGCCAAGAGAACATGAGAGAGCAGCACTCTTTGCATGGGCTGAGCACTGGGGGATCATCAGGACTCTAAAAACACCTCAGAGACACTTGGTTACCTCTGAACAACTGTGACTACATCATGAGCACTCTGATTCCAATGGGCATCACCAAAACCTACACACCCTGTCACCTCTAGGTACAGAACCATCACTGAGTAAGGATTGGCTGCCTGGTAATCCAAACAGGTGGCACAGGGCAGCAATTCCCCCCTTCACAAGGCCACTGTTGGTCCAGCTCCTTTCAGATCTTTGAGGCCAACCCCAGCACTAAGCATCCCAATCCTAAAAAAAAAAGCCAGTAGTTGTTTTAGGGGGCTTCCAAGACCAGTTAATTTTTTTTACAGCACTTTCAAAATAGAGAATAGTGCATAAGTGCACAGAATTGCTACAAAAACTCACCAATGGGATTTTGGTGAAACTGTTGTTTTAACAGCCACAATTTCCCTCATTGAGAGCCTATTTTCTTTGAGTCACTGCTAGTAAGTTATTGGCTTCTCTAATACTCAGCAAGGAATTTAGAAAACAAGAGAAAAGTTGGGACTGGAGTGGATTTCAGTGGGACTACACTGTGCACCTTCCTCTGATTCCCTTCATCTGTTATTAAAATGGCAGAGATGGTGCAAGGGATGGAACACTACTTACTGGGTGACCTGGAAATGTTGTGAACATTCATTTGAGAAAAAAAAATCTAAAAAAAAATCAAGGTTTTTTGAAAAATTAAATTTTATAAAATCAACCTCATGCTTGGTTTGCAAACATGGGATGGAGCACTGGGTGACCTAAAATGTTGTAAACATTCATTTGAGAAAAAAAATAAATAAAAATCAAGTTTTATGGAGAAAAAAAAAAATTTAAAAATCAACCTCATGCTTGGTTTTCCTTCTTGGGGATTTATGGCTGTTTTGGAAAGATGAGGCTCACAGTGGTGGCCATTATAGCTGACATGTTCTTTGTGGTGCTATTTGGATTTTGGTCACCAGAGCATTTTGCTTTATATGCATGTCAAATATCCAAGCTCTTGACTAATGCTGATAAACCAGAAAAAGCATTTGTTGCAAATCTGGTAGATTTCATGTCAATAATAGGGCAAACAAGCCTCTTATCTTGTTTTGTATTGCTATTTGCTTCCAGGTAAACCTGGAAAGAGAAAAGCAAGGAGGAAGGCGAAAAGACCAACAAAAGTCTGAACTTTTTAAGTTCTTCAAAATGGTTCTGTTCAAACAGCAGATCAAAGTATAGACTGATTCTTATTTTATCCAGAGTTGGCTTATCCCTCCACCATAAGGACTTCTTTAATTCCTGTAAAACAACTGTGTGTTCAGGAGAGCGTCTATTCTGAAAATGTTTCTATTCATAAAAATGGCATTGCTGAGCTTGAGCTCTCCAGCATGTTTGCAGCTCCATGTGAGATTTACTGGCTGACAGATAAAAGATGTCTTTTTCAAGCAGCAGCCCTGAACACTCAGCGAGGGATCATAAAATCAATCTGGTTACCTAGTGCCTCATCCAGCAACAATGGGCAGGGACAATTTGTTCACTTGTCACCACGTGGGCAGCTCCATTACCCTCAGAGGAGCCAGGCTCACATCCCACTGCTGGTGCCCTGAACATGGGGAGCCTCAATCCCTGGTGCCCTGAACATGGGGAGCCTCATCCCCCTGGTGCCCTGAAAAAGGGGAGCCTCAAGCCCTGCTCTCCTGAACAGAGGGAACCTCATCCCCCTGGTGCCCTGAAAAGAGGGAGCCTCATCCCCCTGGTACCAGGTGCAGCCACGACGCTGCCCTCAGAGAGGGAGCCTCATGCCACAGCTATGGCACTGCCTTGCCTCTGGAGCAGGGGACGGGCAGCCAGGAGTGATGCAGGATCTGATTGCCTCCTGCCCAAGTTGACGCATTAAAGTATGCTTCTGAACTGTTGCAGCCAACAGACGCTGCCTCTCAGAGAGGAGCCGTGCTGCCAATCAGCTGATTGGCACTGCCTTGCCTCTGGGTGAGCCAGGGGAAACGGGGAGCCAGGAGCTGAGCAGGAGCCTGAGCTGCCTCCTGCCCTGTGTGCCACCCATTAAATGTATGCCATTCTGTAACCTGTGTGCCACCCTATAACCTGTGTGCCATCCCATAACCTGTGTGCCATCCCATAACCTGTGTGCCATCCCGTAACCTGTGTGCCATTCTGTAACCTGTGTGCCATCCTGGAACCTGTGTGCCACCCCATAACCTGTGTGCCATCCTGTAACCTGTGTGCCATCCCGTAACCTGTGTGCCATCCCATAACCTGTGTGCCCAACTTCCTAACCTGTGTGCCCCCATAACTGTAACTGTGTGCCACCCCTAACCTGTGTGCCACCCCATAACCTGTGTGCCACCCCATATAACCTGTGTGCCATCCCTAAGTGTGCCACCTAACCTGTGTGCCATCCCATAACCTGTGTGCACATTCCCTAACCCTGTGTGCCACCCAAACTTGTGCACCTGAACTGTGTGCCACCCCATAACCTGTGTGCCATCCCATAACCTGTGTGCCACCCCATAACCTGTGTGCCATCCCATTAAATGTGTGCCACCCCATAACCTGTGTGCCATCCCATGGAGGCAAAGGACCAAAGGAAAATAGCATTTCACATTCCCTGAAACTTGCACAGTGACAGGAAATACAAACTTCCTCACTGGTGCCAGTTTATTTTTAACTCTTGAATTTCTGTCTAGAACAGAAATTCTGGAACACAGACTTAGAGAAAAGAAACACCTAAAATACATGGCCTGAATACACAGTTTAGAGAAAAGAAATACCTGCAATACATGGCCTGAACACAGACTTAGAGACAAGAAATACCTAAAATTCATGGCCTAAAGAAGAGAAGAAGACACCTAAAGAAACACCTAAAAAACACTTTAGAGAAAAGAAACTCCTCAAATACATGGCCCTTGCTGTGGGCTGGTATTCTGGGCTCCTCACACATGCCCTTGCTACAAACTCACACATCTCTTTCACCTCTAGGAGCACACAAACATTTTCAATTAGCCAGAGAGCAAATACACATAAATACAACACGGTGGTGAGGGCAGGATGGATAATGGAGAGCAAGTGCACATTTTAAAATTAAAGATGCCTGAGAAAACAAACAGTAATTTTGTGAGGTTTTTGGCAAGGCAGGTTTCAGAACTTAACTGAGACATGAAAACTGCCATCTCTACTCTCATTCAAAAAGCTGTAAAGGGGAGAAGAGCCATCCCAGCTCTTTCAGATTTTCAGTGAGTGGCTGTCGTGCTTTGAGGGCTGTGCACAACCAGCAGCACTGCTGCCAGCCATGCAGCTCTGTCCCCTCAATTGTGCACTCCCAGCCCAACCCAGCAGCAGCAGAGCACTGATGGAGCTGCCCCCAGCCCTCTTTGGGCTGTCTGTCTGTCTGTCTGTCCTTCCTGCTCCTGTGTCATGCAGGCTGCAGCTCGCAATGCTCTGAGAGCAGCAGCTCCCGTGCAGTAAATCTGTGATTCTGCTGGGCTGGGAGCAGCTGGCACTGCTGCTGATGGATTGTCCCAGCACTAAGCACAGTGTCACCTGGCAGGGTGATGGACTGGAGCCTGGCTCTTGGCAGAGCAGCTACTTTGGCATTTCTTTATTAAGTTCGGGTTAGATTCACTTAAGGAATGTGCTTGCCAGCTATGCCACGTTTTCAGCTTTATATCCATCATGATGATAAATGGTATATTTACAAAGATATTCATAATTAAATTCTTACCTTCTTTTCCCAGCTCAACATAAAACACACCTATCATTGTGTTCTGTTGGAGCAAGCCAAACTCCATTAGAAACATTTTCAGACATCAGCACAGGATCCTTCCCTGCTCTGCTCCAATCCTGAACTTTCTAAAGATGGGTGCCTATTTTTAGGGCTTGATATTGTTAAAAAAATGACAAATTATACAATAACACCTTCACTTCCTTCCCTTCCTTCCTTCCCCCCCCTTTTCTCTGCCTCTGTATTCCTGCAATTCAGTGAGCCATCCAGGAATATATGAAATTTTGAGCATCTGCCTCTTCACCTATGCAATTATCAGACCAGAACTGTTATAATGTAGTGCCTGGGAACCTCAGCCACCAGTGGATGGTAGCTGCTACTGTGAAAAATCATAGTTCCTGCCCCAGGCACTTGGCAAGTTATGAAACAAGAGGCAGCAGTTAGACTGCAGCAGCATGGAAGTAATGAAATACATTTGCTCAAGATTATTATGCCGTGGTCTCACAGAGACCTAACAAGTTATTTTAGACATTAAGACAAACTATCAGTCCAGGCAGAGTTTCAACAGCTTCACCCCCCTCTTTGTCAGGCTTTGCAGGCCTTGTTTTGTGGTTTATTGGTAGCATTTCCCCTCGTGCAGGAATGGATTTGGGTCCAGGGCTGTCTGTGCTGCTCTGGAATGGGAGAGCAGCCTCAGACACAGCTGTGCTCTGGAGCACTTATGGAGTAAAGAAGTTATTAATCCCTGCAAGCATATAAATCACTGTGCCCAAATACACTGCACTTTCTCTAGCATGTTTTACTCCCCCTCTGAAATATGAATTTCTCTTCAGCCTGCCTTATGATATCCATGGATTTTTTTTTCCTGAAGTACCTGGGGATGGATTCTAAAAAATGCCTTCAAATGTAACTAGACAATCACCCTGTAGCATTCAGAACTGCTTACAGAAGTAGTGCTTAAGCACATTTTAAAATTCCAGATGAACCTTCCTGTGCCTAAGTAACTTAGGCCCCGACCCATTGTGCTTAAAACTTTGCTCCAAAATTCCCCCTCTCCCCATGCACATCTCAGTGCTCTGTGACAATAAGCCCTTTCTCCCTGGGCTAAGCCTGGTAGCAGCAAGCTTTCCCTTTAAGTATTTAATTAATCTCATTGCCAAAGTATTCTTCTTGAAACCTTGATAAAGAGCCACTCAGCACTCAGAATTCAAATGGATGGGAAGGGAAGCTTGGATGGGATCTGTCTCACCTAATATTACACATCCTAATATCAGATCTGCACTCCATTCATGGCTAGCAGGGAGAAGTGGGGTCTCACAGGACAGAATTAATGTGACACCTCCTAAATAACTACCAAAGGGTTCACTGAGTTGCATCTCTGCTTTGACAGAAAGAAAAGAAGAAGAAAGGAAAGGAAGGGGAAAGGAAGGGGAAAGGGAAAGGGAAAGGGAAAGGGAAAGGGAAAGGAAAAGGAAAAGGAAAAGGAAAAGGAAAAGGAAAAGGAAAAGGAAAAGGAAAAGGAAAAGGAAAAGGAAAAGGAAAAGGAAAAGGAAAAGGAAAAGGAAAAGGAAAAGGAAAAGGAAAAGGAAAAGGAAAAGGAAAAGGAAAAGGAAAAGGAAGAAAAGAAGAACAGAAAACTCATTTTGCCCCAGCATCTGCTTTGAAGACAGCTGAAGCCGGGTGAGATGGATTGCACCACTGTGTCTTGCAGGTTAAAGCAGGATATTGATAGTCCAGTTCTATGAATTCCTTCCTTCCTGTCATTGACTCTGAACATAACCACCAGCAAATCATTTAACTTCTCAATGTTTCAGTTTATATATCTATAAAAAAGGTATATTATAGTGCTATTACATTCTAGATAGGCTGCAGAGTCATAGCAGGGCAAAAGTAGCTCTTGAAAGTGTGCTGAGAACCTCAGAGGGAATATATTAAGTATGTGCAAACCATATTAAAGAGACTACTAAAGAATGGGGGGAAACAACTGACAAGACTTGGAGCAAGAAATAAAAGAGATTAAATTCCACTGGCTGCACATAAATGCTGTGAATAGCCCACGTTACAAATGTTTAGCATGTTACAGGAGAGCGAATATTTCAGGGTGGATTTTCTCCACAGCACGAGGAGAAGAGAAGAGCTTGGTTAAACCCTCATGTGGAGCTCAGGAGCACATTCCAGCCAGGAGAGCTGGTTGTGCCCCTCAGCCTGGCAGTGTGTGAGTGAAGCTCTTGTGGCAGGGTGCTAATCTTCCCAGAACCCTTATTAAAAATGGATGTGCTTCCAAACAGCCAGGACATCAGGTTTTTATTTATCAGTCCTGTAAGCATTGCTCCTGGTGCATTTCTACAAGCATTCATGAAAATGAAAGGGGGAAAAATGACGCGTTAAGATGTCCATCTGCATGGCATTTATTTCCCACCTCACAAAGTCTAAAGGAGGAACATGTTTTAACTTCTTGGTCAGGAGAACACAGTGAATTTTGGTTTGTGTCTGGCTCTCTCCTGGCCTGTGCCTGGAAGCAAATAGTTAATGTTCCACATGCAGCCAGAGGTGCTGTAAAGGAGGGAGGAATTGAGCACCCGAGGTGATTATAGCTGAAAACATGACTCTAATGTAGGGAAATAATTCATATTTAAATAATTGATTATTATCTACAAAGTTATCATTATAATCATGTTTATAATGAATGCATGTTTTACCAATTTGAAATAACTAAGTATTCTAATCTTAGCAAGCTTAAAGAAAGTCTGTTAATGAGATAAGAATATTTTCCTTTCTGCATATGCATTAACTGCTCTTTTTTTTCACTTCAGAAAAGATGCCTGCAAATGGATTACTCTGGGATGTGCTCTTGCCAATTCACCAGTGGGAATGCAGGTAGATACACTGCTGGGGAAAATCCGGGGTTTAAATTGTGCCTGCTACTTGCAGTTGATTTGGCATTTCCCTTCAGTTCTTTCTGCCTGTCCATTCAGTTCCATGACATTTTCACTCCCATGTTCCATCAGTGGCTCAGCCAAATTGCACTCCTGACTATCTGGGAAGCACTTTCAACTCAAGGCTGTGGGACACTAAACATCCTCTTTTCTGGTGGGAATGGATGGTGCACATCCTTTGAGTTTCCTCAGCTGTTATTTTTCCTTCTTCTCAGGCAGAGAACAACCTCCCATTTCAAATGAAACCTTTGCTATCAGCATCAACAACACAGTCACTTAGAAACCCATGATAATGCCCTGTTAGGTGCTAACTTCTACCAAAATTAGTAGAACTCAGGAATTTAAATAATGGAATCATAGAACAGTTGGGGTTGGAACATCATCTCATCTTGAACTTGAAGATCATGTAATTCCAAGCACCTTGCCCTGGTGTTCCACCTCCCACTGTGCCTGTCCAGCCTGGGCTTGAACCCTTCCAGGGATCCAGGGACGGCCACAGCTGCTCTGGGCACTGTTCCACTGCCTCACCACCCTCCTGGTAAAGAATTCTTCCCAATATGCCATCCCAACCCTCTGTCAGTGTGAAGCCATTCCCCTTTGCCCTTTCCCTACAGGCCCTTGCAAAAGTCCCTCTCTGGGTTTCTTGTAGCCCCTTTAGGGTCTTCTGGAGCCTTCCATTGCCAGGCTGAACCCAACTCTGTCAGTCTGTCTGTCCCCTTGGAGAGGTGCTCTCATCATCTTAGCTGCTCTTCCCTGGACTTATTCCAGCATGCCCACATCCTTCTTCTTTTGGGGGCCCCAAAGATGGGTGTAATCCTAAATCTCTTTAAGGAATAGTCTAATATAAAGAATTGTAAAGGTATTTTACTTTGAAACCAACTGGCAAACACAGTCAGTGTAGAATATTCCTGCTTATTTTACAAACAAAACCTCACATAAATCACATTTTAGGGACGGTTTGTGTCACTGATGCCCACTGAAGGTGATCAGCTTTGACACAAGGCAGGTGCTTTCCCTGTGTGCAAACCTCACAGTTTTGGGCAGCAGATGGATTCAAATTTAACCTGTTTTGGAAAGATGGAAGAATGGCAACAGGTATTTTGCTGGTTGTGTGTTCAGGACCTGCTCATTTGCTCCCCTAGCAGTGCATGGAACTGATCCTCTTCAGGCCATGACAGCAAAAGGCACTGGCTCTTCCCATTCCACTCAAAAGGAGAGCACTGGGACACAGAGACCACACTTCAGGTTAGTATTGCCCAGTGAGATGGACTTGGATGGATTTTCTGTTGTGTAATTTGAAGAATTCAGTGATGGGAATGAAGAGAATTTTGAAGCATTTAAAAACTGGCTGAATTTTTTTTTTTTTGCAGAGTTTTGCAAGACATTCACAACTTAAAATGCCATCTTTTTTGCCACATGGGAAAACACTGATCCTCAGCAACAGGAGAAGAACAAGGCTCAGAGTTACAGCACTGCCATTGTTAAGAGATAAGCTTAATAATCATAATCATCACTTGATATTCCAGTTAATGCCATTGAACATCCTTTCTCCAGAAGTTTGTAAACTGAAACAGCCCTTCTGCTTTTCCTATTGCAGTGCAGCTCCTCTGTGTATTTTAGCTCAAAGCAGGAACCTGATCCAAATTTAACATTTGTCAAAACACCAGGACCTAAGCCCTGGAAGGTCACACCTGCAGGTGGAATGGCGTGTTTGCCCAAGAGAGAAATGGAAGAGCAATGGGGAGTCATTTCCAGTGCCACAGCCATCCTGCTCTTCCTTGTGTCCTCCCTCCCTTGTTTCATGAGCTCCTGCAAAGGGGCAGTTTGGGAATGGGTCTTGTCAAGAAGGAGAGCTGCCTAAACCTTCAAGTACCCTTAAAATTGTCTTTGGAAATGAGTTCACACTGCTGCCATTATTAGCTCAGAAGATCTATCCAATTTCAGGCTTTTCATGCTCATTAATTAACAGGTGACCAAAAATGACATTATCAAAGTCTGCATTAAACTGCTCTCTTTGTCTTAGGATGGTTAAAGGTCCCCAGATGGAATTGAAAAGGCCACCTGTGTTACAATATTATTGTTAATATTTTTTAAGCAGACACCACTTTGTCATAGACTGGATTCAAAGCTCGATCCCACAGTCACACACACAAAAGAATAGCTGCCTTTTTTCCTCTTTCAAATTGTTGATATGAAAGGGACAGGACAAAGTAATTGTTTAATCACTGGCACATTGCTTTAAATCTCATTCTCAGCACACACAGAGAAAACAAAAATGGCTGGAAAGGGCATGGAGGCATTTGAGCTGATTGATAGCAGGTCAGCAGCCAATGCACAATGGATAGAAAATGGAGCACATCAAGAGACCACCTCTGAAAAGCATTGCATGAAGTTGATCTCAACAAGAGGGATGGTTAATGCAACAACAAGGTGGAAATACCAGTCAATATTTTCAGGGTGGAAATACCAGCCAGTGTGCAATATCATGAAATGGATTGCATGGGGACAGAAAAGGTGGGAAATTGAGGATGGCAAATATTTTTGCTACTCTTTAGAGCACTCAATTTGCAGCAATATTTACCTATTTTAATAAATGTTATGCTCCAGAGGTTGACCCTTTCAATTAAAAAAGTGGCAGAAGAGGCAGTCCCTGTGCCCTCAGTGGGGCGGGCAGCACCTCCTGATTTCCAGCTAAATTCCTGTGACCCAACAGCACAGGCCAAGTCCATTCACACAGCAGGTAACTCTCCACATATCTGATATTCTGCACCTGCTTTGCATGCACTGCACTCCAGCCTGGGCAATCCAGCAGGTCCCAGAGAACAGGAGGAGGAGAGTCCTGGTGGTTATTGCCCTCTCTGAGGTTTCCCCACCACCACTTCAGCAATTCTCTCCATGAGGATTTAACAGCCTCTCCTGCTCCTGGGACATGCATTAGAATTTTAAGGTAAATATTTAATGTTTGCAGATGACAGGAGAGCACGCAGCTGAACAGATTATAAAACATGGTAAAGTTTAGAGCAGCACACAGCAGAGTAGGAGCTGGCACCCTGGGAGGTTTGTGAGGATAAGGAGCCCCCGGGTTTCTGATTGCCCTCACTGGAGTTCTGTGTCAGAGCAGCATGAAAGAGCAATTTAAAAGTATTTAAAGTGTGCTCTTAGGTGCTGGTTAGAATGGGTACTGGAGGAGAAAGTCACTGTCAGCAGCTGGAGAATTAACAACTGACAGAAGAATCACAGAATTCTGGAAAATCCCTGGAAGTGCAGCTGGATAAATGTGGGAATCTGGGGGATAAATCTTTTACTTTTTTTTGGTTTTTTATGATGTAAGCTGTTACTGCTGAGGGCTGCAGTCCCAGCCACCTTTCATATCCACGTGAAGCTCTGTGGGCTGCCAGGACCGGAGCCCTTCTCCAACACTCAGATCAGAGAGCCCGGGTTAGAAGGGAGCCACAGGCTTTCATGCATGTAGGAAATGGGAGCTAAGAAGTTCCCTCACATTAAAGTTCCTGTGAACCTGCTCCTGTAGATGGAACCAATTTGGCTACTTACCAAAACAGTATCAGAATCTGCCCTTTGATTGCCAGGCAGAAAAGATCAGGCAGCTCACTGACTGATCCAGTGATTTGTTATGACCTAATTGTATATTTAGATGTAAATGTTGCCTTTGGATTTGCCTGTGAGGGCAAAATCTGACCCTTTCCTTTTTTTTCCAGCTGAAATGAAATTATGCCTAAGTAACACATCAAAAGAGGCAGGAATTTGCAGTTGGCACCGTTTAAGGATTCGTATTATCTATTGATATTACATTAATTAGATATTCCCCCTGCTCAAATGATTCAAATATTTTTTTATTTTTTCAGGACTGAGAAAAGGAGCGTGGCTTGTACTAGAAATGAAGATGTGATACAGCATTCAGCTGCAGCTCTTTTCTTTAACCTGTCTTGCACGAGTGGCAGGACTGGGAGAAGGCTTGGCTAAGAACACTCCAAAGCAATACATCTCTATTCTGAGATTCAGTGATTTCGTAAGGACAGTTGCTTCTTTGCAACATTCAGCAAATTATATTCAGGATTGGGCCTGACAAGCCTGATTTTATGCAAGGAACTAAATGGGCCAAGAAATGAATTTTATTGAGAGCTACCTATGTAGGGATGTCAGAAATCCACCATAAATTCAGGCATTCCTTTAATACAGCTGAACTTTGCTGCTGAGTGTGAATGGACAGAGAATTTCAGTCCTGGAGCTCAATTCAATAGCCTGTACAAGCATTAATGGTATTTCTTTGAAGCACAGGGAGACTATTCCACAAGTAGTATTTGCCCCATTTACAATAAACCGCATTTGCATATTTTAGTTGGATATCTGGCTACTAACAGGGAATATTTACCATCAAAAATAAATTACCCTTTCCTGAAAGGGTAAGGTAAAAAAGTAAAAGGTAAAAAGGTAAATCAATTGTTCTGATTTAACAAGTTAAATTTTTTAGAAATCACCTGGAAGTTTAAGAGCCTCAGAAAATTATCACAGATCACTAATGTTATCTTTTGTGATGGCTAACTATTTCACTGTGTTTTTATGAAATTATGAGGGTCTTTAGGAGCAAGCTGCAGCCTTACTCCCCAGCCACACTGGTTTTGTTTTGCACCCAAAGTGCAGGGAGAGCAAACAGTGTCAGATGAGCCAGGGCTCTGAGCAGCCATCCTGACAACTCCATCCCACAGTGCCAACATGCCAAGGGCTCCTCCTGGATACCCCAAGGGTCAGGGCAGCTCCCAGGGCTGGATGGGAATAGCCACAAAAGGGATGTTTCTCCAAGAAAATAAGGGAGGCAAAGGACCAGGAAAGAGGGAGAGGACTTGAGGTGCAGAGGGGGATGCTGGAAGAAGTCAAAAGGGAAATGCAGAAGGAAAGAGGATAAACAAAGCCATGGGATGTGTTGGTGGCAAGGAAGGAAAAGACAGGAATATGAGCTGTGGGTGACTGAGGTTATACCCAAAATCAGATTTTCAGTCTCTTGTTTTACCCAGTCCCATAAACACAGATTGCTCCGCCATTCCCCTGCCAGACTTTTCCCAAAGAGATCCCCTCCACTACACCCAGAGGCACAGAGGCCACCCAAGCTCTTTTGCTTCAGGCCTAACCCTCTGAGCAGTTCCTTTCCGTGCCAGCAGTTTGCCTTTTTTCCTTGTTTTGTGTCACACCATTAGGTTTCTGCAGCAATGTGCCATCCTCAGGTGGGACAGAACAAGGAGGGGAAATCACCAGGAAGGATCCAGGTGAAACCATCACCTTTTACAGATGCTTATTTAGGGAATCCAGAAAGCCACAAGCAGCCAACTTTAAACAACAAACAATAATTTTTTTGCAGTGCTCCAGATCTGGAAAAGCCTGAAGGATCCGAAAGTATTTTTGGTTTTTTATTTGTTAGATCCAAGGAGACAAGCTGTTATTTTATTGCTCTGTGTAGATGCTCCTACTTTGATGGACAAAATGTCTGGCACAATCGGACCACAAAGTGACATAAATCCCAACAGAACAAAAATATATCCATTACCTACAGTATGCCTGGAATCAATCTCTGTGAGGGATGATTATGGTATTGACCTGAGATCTGTCAGTGCAGTTTCCTCTGAGAAGTCCCTGGTGCTTGTAGACAGAACCCCTGAGGGGGTTATCTCTCATGCACACCAACATGAACTGAAGAATAAAACTTGCCTCATGTGTGTGCTTTGCTCTTCATAGCCAGATTAAAACCATTAATGGCTGTTGGATTAGTAGCTCAATGCAAGTTGTGTTAAAAGCATAAAGGAAATGAATATATATGGAACAAGGAATCCATGTCACCAAGTCCTCCATAATAAGCAAGTCAGTCCATAATGCAAACTTTCACACCTCAGTGCTCCATGTACCTGGATAAACTTCAGCAAATATCTGCATACATTTGGTAATTGGGATGGCAGCAGCAAGGAAACAAGTGCTGGACGGGGTAAACCAGGAATCCCTTAGTGCCTAATGCATTGTAGTGTTTGTTACAAAGACCCTCACTTCACCTGGAATTAATACAAGCAGGTTTTTTTGGTCTCTGGGGAAGATGCATCCAGTTTGAGTGCAGTAATTGCGCGTGGATTAGTCACCCAGAATTGCCTGCAAAGATCACATCATCACCCAGACCCAAAAACCCACCCAAAGCTAAGAAATTAATTCACATACAGTGCCAGAAGGAAGAAAACCCTACAGAACACAACCCTTGCCATGTGTGGTGTAGGTGAAGAATCATCCTCTTTATCCCCTGGACACCAACCAAAATAAAGTCAGGAATTTCAGTTTGCTGCTGACTAACAGGATTAAAGCCAGGTACATGAAATTTGAGAGTGTCTCCCAACACTCAAGGCTCCTTTGGCAGTTTGTTTATCAGGACAGCAGTGAAACCGCATTTTGAGAGGCAATAAAAGAAGCTGAACACCATAGCCCTGGGCCTCAATGCAGTCAGGCTGCATCATGCCATTTTCTCATGCACCCAGGGAAAAGGAGATCAGCTGAGCAGGCCACAACAAAGTGCTCAGCAGAAAGGCATGAGCTGCTTCAAGGAGATAGAAACATAAAAGGGAAACTCAGAGTCACTTCCTCTGCTTGTGACACTCATTGTTGCTGGGCTGGCTGGGACCTCGCCCTCCAGAGCTGTGTGAGAAGCCCTTCTCTGGAGGTTTATCAGCACTTTTATCAGAGATGGAGAGCCACAGAGAGGAGAGGCTCAGAGTCAGGAGATGGCAAAGCTGTGCAGCAACCCCAGAGCCCTGTGCTCTGTCAGAACAGGGCTGAGCATGGGTGGGAGCCCCACAGACACCTGGCAATGCCAGACTGGGGCTGCTCCCAGACCTTGCCAGAGTGTGCCCCTGTGCTGGTGCCCACAGGGGTCCCAGGATGAGGGAAGAGATGAGGATCTGGCTCCATGTTTCAGAAGGCTTGATTTATTATTTTATGGCATATATTACATTAAAACTATGCTAAAAGAATAGAAGAAAGGATTTCATCAGAAGGCTGGCTAAGCATAGGAAAAGAAGGAATGATAACAAAGGTTTGTGGCTTGGCTCTCTGTCCGAGCCAGCTGACTGTGATTGGCCATTAATTAGAAACAACCACACGAGACCAATCCCAGATGCACCTGTTGCATTCCACAGCAGCAGATAATCAATGTTTACATTTTGTTCCTGAGGCCTCTCAGCTTCTCAGGAGGAAAAGCCCTAAGGAAAGGATTTTCCATAAAAGATGTCTGTGACAGTGCCCCTGTGGCTGATCCCGTCACACAGCTCAGGCTTGGAGGCCACACTTCTGTTTTTAACAATCAGTGGTTACCCAACCTCACCCTGGGGAGAAGCATTTGAAGAACACCAGGTTCCTTTGCATTTGCATTTTTTAGAACACTTCAAGTTTGTCTCAGAAGTTTTATAAATTAAAACATTTGCCACAGAGACCAGAACTGCTCATAATCAGCATAAAGATGTATAACTGTCCTAAACTTCTACATAAAAAGATGAGTTTTACCTGGCATTCTGCAGCAATTCCAAGTTTTAGCATTATGAGAGTTTAAAGGATGGGACATGGATTGCACATTACAGTGTCTGATGCATTACAAAGGGGTTTCTCAGTCATTTTGTAGTACATCTGCAGTCAAGCTGGGACTATCACTCCATCAAATTGGAATAAATAAATATTTTGCATGCTTATAAGTGCCCATAAACAAAGTCAACCATGCACTTCTGTATAAGAATTCACAGGATTTTTCAGGCAGGGGTTGATTAACCACAGGAAATTGCAGGAAGGACACAAATGCTCCCATCCCCACTCTGCAGTAAGTGCAACCTGCTCTGCCCCTGCCCCAGCACTCCCAGGGAACATCCCACACAGCACTCACTCCCATTCCATTCTATTCCATCCTGCAACTGCTCTGGGCTCTGCAAGATCCAGCCTCCATGAAATATTGAAGAGATGTGCATGCAAAAACAAAGGTAACTGCCATCAGGAATGGCCCAACAAATTGCTTTAAAAGACAGGAGGTCTGCATAATGGTATTAAGGAAAAAAAAAAAAACCAAAACAAACCTTCAAGGAGAAAATCATTCCAATATCTTAAATTTGAATCTGATAGGATAGAAAGCCCATGAAATTATTGCAATAATCATCACTGCAACAGATGTGGGGACAGGCAAAAAACCAAACCTCAGGTTGTATGGGAAGGGCTGAGGTAGCTCAGCTAGGGCAGCACAAAGGCTGCTCCTGTTTACCAAGTCCCCTATAAATCTCATCAAGCTGATGTTAATTTCAGGAGTGTTTTAGCACAGCTGGGAAAAATTCCTACCATAGAAACCTTGGCTTTACAGAAATAGGAGTTTCTGAAGTATGCTAATTATTTTATAAGTATACAATGACTGGAAATACTTTAAAGGCAAACAGAAACAAGAGTGGATTGAAGCTGTGGGTTAAAAATGAGATGCAAGACCTTTCAGTAGGAGCATGCAAACATTTTCAGCACAGATTTGGATGGTTTACTACTTTCTGCTTCCTCTATTCTCCCCCTCTACAAATTGCATCAAAATTTAGTGAAAAAAAATGTACAGGAAAGGAAAAATAATTATGGATACAGTAAGACAGAAAACACTTAGTGGCCAAAAAAAATACAAAGATGCCATTATTACTATTTATATTGCGTTAGCAATCACAAAATAATGCCCACTTTACAAACACTGAGATACAATCTCATCCTAAAAATAAGTTTACATTGGAAATGAATGAGCAGGAGGAGCTGGACCTCCTTGCTGGGCTGGGTTTAACAACACCTGTGGCTTTATCCAGCACTGAGAGGTGCAGGCAAACAGGGGAGCTCTGCAGGGGTACAGCCACGGCTTTATGGCACGGCTCTTTCTGCATGGAAATACATTAATTCAGAGATGTGATGCTAGTTCTAAAATACTTTTAAGCTGCTTTCATATTTTAAACTTGTTTCTTCCGCGCTGCTGCTGGAGAAGTTCTCCAAGTGCCTACATTTCTATAGGCTCTAAAGCGGAGTAGAAACAAATTCATTTAAAAGAAAATTTAGACATTGTCCTGAGGATTGCCCTCATTACTGAGGCTGATCATGCCCAGCAGCCTTCCACTCCTCCCTGAGCCATAACAAACCCAGAATGACAGCACAGAGGGACTCCTCATACAAAGTGTCTTCTCCTTTGCCTAACCACCCAAACATTGCAGATCTTGGAGAGTGGTTATTTGGAGAGCAAAAGAGCAAGAAAATGATTGCAGGGTAGATAATCTCATCCTTTCCCTCATGTTGGCTTTTCCAGGCCAGTTATCAATATCATCTGCATCATCTGAAGCAAGCTGCAATCCAGTATGCTGGAAACTCAGCAGGAATACACCGCAGGAAAAGAAAGGTCCAAGCAGAAACTCACTCAGGAATTCTGTCCAATGGGACTGGAGGCTTTGCAGTGCCACTGCAGAGTGGGGACAGGGTCCTGCTGGGGCAATTCTGCCCTATGAACACCACGAGTGAGATCTGCCCAAGGTCAGCGCCCTTGCTGGGAGACAGCTGCTGATCACAAATGCACAGAAATCAGAGATCACAAACCCCAGGCTCCTCCCTCCATCCAAACTGCAGTTTGTCCTGGTTCTGGCTGGGAGGGAGTTAATTCTCTGCCCAGTGGTTGGTGCAGAGCTGAGTTTTAGGTTCTGGCTGGGATAGAGTTAATTCTCTGCCCAGAGGTTAGCACAGTGCTGAGTTTTGGGTTTAGGCTGAGAACAGGATTGAGAGCACTCTGCAGTTTTAGTTCTTGCTGAGCAGTGCTTACCCCAAATCAAGGAATTGTCAGTGCCCTGCCTGGGAGGGGCTGGAGGAGCACCAGGGCACAGCCAGGACCTCAGGAGGAAAGGTGGCCAATGGTTCAGGAACACCCAGCATCACAAGTGAATTTTATTTGCATCTCTTGTTTTCCTTGGGGTTTATTTTTATCTCTTTCGTTACTTTCCTTTTCATTACGGCAATTGATTTTTCACTTTAATTCAATTATTAAACTGTTCTTAACTCATGAATTTTCTCACTTTTCCCCTTCCCAGCCCCACTGGAAGGGGAAGGGGAGCCTGTGCAGTGCTTTGTTGCATCTGGGGTTAAACCACAGCCAATTCCCTGCTTGCTCCTTGGCAGCACCTGGAGGAAAGTGGAAGCAGAGTGACTGCTCAGATGAGATGATCTTCAATGTCCAAACAACAACCAACGTAAAATTTCATCCAAGCTACACCACAGGGCACGTTTTCAGCATTTTGTTGTGGGGGGAGATGATGCTTGGGGAGTTAACTGCAAAACTCCCATTATTAATAGAAGCCACACAGCTAAATCCCCAGAACCTATAAGGAAAATATTGCCTTCCATTTCTGTCTGGTATCACTCCTGATCTGTGCTGACAGCACTCTCATCATGAATAACATTATGTCAGGCTGCCCAATGATTCCTGAAACTGTCAACAACGTTTAAAGTCAACTTCTCCAAACTTTTTAAAAGTTAATCATCTTCACTCTGGAAGCATAAAAGTTGAATGCAACAGAAAATGTGCAGATTCACAGCAAGTTTTATTGACTTGCTGGCCAAAGCCTTCATCTGGCTGCTGAACCATTTACATACAACAGAGCACTATCTATAGAAAGGGTGTCCTTAAAGGCCAGAATATACATGAGATGGCAGAGCTGAGGAAGTGTGCAGAGTAGTGCACAGTGTGCTTGACTTTTACACTAAATTATAACAGCCCTCAGTCAATCCAGTGTCTGCAATCAGCCCAGTTTGGGGAGTTTCACTGTAACACCATGTACAAATACAGCTGAGAAGGAAAAGCTCTTGAGAGGTTTTGATTTCCTTGTCTTCTTCTCTTGCAATCTTACAATGCCACATTTTTCAAACATCAGTCCTTCAATTTCCCTCTATTTATTTATTCTTTTAATTACTACTCATCAATGTGATGAGAAGTTCCAGAGGGAAAGGCTGAAGAAAGAGCAATCAATGTGCTCTTTACAGCTGAAAGTGTAAATTTTCTTCACTAGTCCCCCCTAGGCAGGTCCATAGGGGGCACTAGCAAAGGAAATACCTTTCTTTCTGAAAGGCAGCCAATCAACTTTGCATTTTTACATGACTCAAAAAAAAAATACATTTATGAATTGTTTCTAATTGAGTCCCAGATAAATGCTGTACCCACTTTAAACACCTGTGTTTAACATCCTTTTCTTGTTAATTTTGCTCTTCCCTTTTTGTCTAAAGGGGTGTTTTCAGCAATAATGACATTAACTTGTAATCCAGACCTCTGAACTATTGACCTACACACAGCCAAGATTGCAGGAGTTGATCCAACCTGAACTTTCTGAATCTTCTATTAGTCTTCATTACTCACAAATCTTCCACCCTGTGCATCTCCCAAAGCTGCAACTCCTTCAATCAATGATCACATTAGATCACATTGGGATTCACTTTTAAAAATTGAGATTTACTGTTAATGCCCAGCTGAATGCACTGAAGAAGTCCAGAAATAAAAAAGTCAAAGAAAAAAAAGATGCAGGAATCATTATTTTATAATACCAAGACTATTCTGCCAAGTGTGCATTTTGGGGTTTAATTTATTATTTTCAACATATTTTCAATTGTATTTATTAATTGTATTAATTTATTATTTTCAAATTATTATTTCCAATTGTATTTGCTGGCAACACATCTGTTTTACTCTCTGCACTGTTGAACTGAAGGATTTAACAAAGCAGCCAACAAAATCTCTGTGCATTGGACTGAAGTCCTCCTCAAAGACCCCTAGTCCATATTTTTTATAAGAAATATAAAAATATATAATATATAATATTATATAAGATGTATAATATAAAAACTATAAAAAGAAATCCTCAAAGACCCCTAGTCTATGTTTTTTATAAGAAATATAGGATGTATCTGTCAGCCTCTCTCAAGAGCTAACAGGGAACAGCTCCATTTGCAGAGGAGGGCACAATTTTTCTGCTGGTTCCATATTAACCTGGGAAAGCCATTAAACCACAGATATTTCCTCAAAATCTCTTTCTACTGGTCCTTTTCACTTTTGAAGTAGCAGAAAAAAGGATGAAGCAGAATGGAGAAAGAGTCTCATGGAATGCCCACATGATAGGGCCTGTCTTAAGGAAAGCTCTTATCTGTAAAATATTATTCGGTCATGAGAATCTAAAGATAGCTCACAGAGAAAACACAAATGGCACACAAAAGCCCTCTCATTTTGGGGCAGGATAAAATAAAGCAAGGAAGAAGTACAAGTGGTCAGAAACTGTTTGCTTTCAAGTCCTCTCAAGCGCCCCCAGTCAAGGCATTGATGTGGTGTGGCCCAGAAAGGGACAAAGCACAAGGAGATCTCCAGCTCATTTGTGTATTTGTGTGTGGAACACTGCTGCCTTAGACTGGACATTGATTCCTAAGGAAAAGGAGGATTTTCTCTCTTTTCCTCCCTCCTTTCCTCTCCGTGGCCAGAGAGCTGTGCTGGTGACAGGAGGTCGCTGATGAGCACCAGGTTCTCTGACAGCCAAGGTGCACCAATAATTCTGTCATCTCAGGGCACCCAGCCACTGTGAGCATCCCCCATGTGTGCCAAAAAATGCACTGATGTTCAATCTTGTACCAGGTGAATTCCCTCCATCAAACAGGTACATCTGACATTGTCCTGAAATGTGACTGGAATGTGACTGAAATCCAGCCTAGGCTGTTCACCAATGCAACTACCACAAAAGAAAACAAAAAGATAAATATATAGAAAAAAATAATTTGAGCGAGGGTGATAACAGCACTGGACCAGGTGCTTAGAAATGGAACAAGATCCTGAACAACCTGAATAAACTTCCAGCTGCACCTCCTCTGAGTGAAGGGTTGAACCAGATGGCTTTCAGAGGGTTTGTTCCAACATAAATTCTGACTCTCAGTGTGGTTTAAATGGCCAAACTGCCCACTGCTAGTGGCTACTTGAGGGCTGCTGAAGTGGCAAACATTTGTCATGGATCCCATTCTCCCAGGGAAATTTCTCATTAAGGTGAAGAGAATTTAACAATTAAAATCGTTTAAAGTGCCAAACCAAGAACATGAACTAGTGTAACTTGTCCCTCCAAGTTCTTCACACCTCCTCAAAGTCCTATATGAAAAATAATTACCAATTCTTAGAATAAACACAGATCTTCATGCTTCCAGTGATTATTCAGAAATTATTTTGTTGCAGGAGCAAAGACTTTGTTTGCAAAGATGAAAATTCATTCAGGGGTTGCTTCAAGCTCTGCTTGAATGTTTAGAGCAACTTTTATGCAATCTGACATTCCAAATAGAACTGACAGTAATGGACTGGAAACACAGGGAAACCGTTACAGAACAGAGCAAAACGAGTTTCAAAAAAAAGGGAATTTAGGAGCTAAATTTCTTTAGGTGGCTCTGTTGAGGGACTGGCCAAACAGAAACCATTTGAGAAGCTTTCACACTAACAAGATGACACTCTGCACTGCTGCAAACCCAACACAAAACTTGAGATGTGAAGCTGGAGAAATATTCCCCTCTGACTTTTGTTTTGTCAGATCTGATGGAGCCAAGCAGACTTCCCAGGGAGCAGCAATGAGGATGGAAAGGCCTCCCAGGGAAGGGAGGAGTCCCCAGGAGAAAGAGAGGTCCTGGAGCTCTGGGGACCTGTCACAGACATCTTTTATGGAAAATCCTTTCCTTAGGATTTCTCCTCCTGAGAAGCTGGGAGGCCTCAGGAACAAAATGCAAACATTGATTATCTGCTGCTGTGGAATGCAACAGGTGCATCTGGGATTGGTCTCATGTGGTTGTTTCTAATGAATGGCCAGTCACAGTCAGCTGGCTCGGACAGAGAGTCTGAGATACAAACCTTTGTTATGATTCTTCCTATTCTATTCTTAGGTGGCCTTCTGATGAAATCCTTTCTTCTAGTCTTTTAATATAGTTTTAATATAATATATATCATAAAGTAATCAATTAACCTTCTGAAACATGGAGTCAGATCCTCATCTCTTCCCCAGTCCAAGAACCCCTGTGAGCACCATCACACTCCTCCTCTTGAAAAGTACAAAACATCTAAATATGTCCTTAAAAGTGCACACCAAGACATTGCTGTGGGGACAATAAATGCCAGAATTGACCATAAATGCTCCACCCTTTATGCTGGGGCTGAAGCAGACATTGACCTTTCCTGAGACTTTAACAATTCTCTGTGAATATTCTTCTACCTCTGTAGCTTCAGCATTCAGTAAAGCTCTTGGTCACTCTGCAAATGTTTTCTAAATTATTTTTTTTTTTTTGATTCTTGATTCCTGGCCTCCTTTTTTTTCTTTCCTTGATAATTCTGAGCTGGAGATAATGCTCTTTGGTGACCAAATGCATGCATAGCACACCGCAGGAGGAGCAATATGACTTTATTTATGTTATGATGTCTGTTTAACAAGTGATGGGCCCCATTACTTGTCCACACCCCATCACTTTTCCACAAGATGCAAGAGCAATGCAGGCCAACAAAAGTGACTAAATTCCCACTCTCCACCCATCTCTAAGAACAGGAAGGCTAACTCTAGAGTCTCCTCAAATTATCATGTAGTTTAAAGTAACACTTTTAACTTGTTATGTGGAGTAATTCTGGTTCTTTCTAATAATGGGTGAAGATTTCTACCCCTCTGTCCCTTACAATTTTGGAGCATTCTAAATTTCTGGTTTCTCCAGAACTAAAGTTGCTACTAAAATAGAAAATTGCCATTTAAAAAACTTGCAAAATATTCCTCTTCCTTTATTTATACTGCTGAATATCTGATTGATACCTCACTCTCCAAATCTTTCCCTCACACAGTGCCAATCTTGTGCTGAAGGGTGCTGTCCTTCTGCTTTTTGCACACAGATGACACAGAGCCATTTTTCCTCCCTCATCTCATTTTATGGCATTGCAGAATTACTGTGGATGTTCTCCTCAGAGCTTGGAGGACTGGGCTCATTGT